>NC_084551.2:2397500-2697500 GCF_033978685.3 Nerophis lumbriciformis
CTACCGAAAATGAACCGAACCATGACCTCTAAACCGAGGTACGTACCGAACCGAAATTTTTGTGTACCGTTACACCCCTCATATATATACATACATATATCCATCCATCCATTTTCTACCGCATATATAATATATATATTTGTGTGTGTGTGTGTGTGTGTGTGTGTGTGTGTGTGTGTGTGTGTGTGTGTGTGTGTGTGTGTGTGTGTGTGTGTGTGTGTGTGTGTGTCTCTCCTATTGCTATTGTACCATTTTTTCAGCTATAGTTACATTAATCATTAGTAATGCGGCAGCCTAGTTTTGAATGGCAGGGTCCCTGCTATCACATGTTGATAAAAATATAACGTTTACATAAAAAAAATCAACTACAGGCTTCCCAAATGCTGTAATAAATTAAGCATGATGAGTTGACTTGAAACTGTTTAATGTTGCACTATTTATATGTAGAAGAAAAGTTGTGTCATTTTATTTATTCTGAGCAACAACTTGAGGCAGTTTAATGTTGATTAACGTGGGCAGAATTATTATAGTGTTCCCAATGTTAAAAGGATAAAGCCATTGTTTACAAATTTGGTAAATAAATAACCAAAAAATGTATATTTTGTTGTTTTCTTACTGTACCGAAAATGAACCAAACAGTGACCTGTAAACCGAGGTACGTACCGAACCGAAATTTTTGTGTACCGTTACACCCCTCATATATATACATACATATATCCATCCATCCATTTTCTACCGCATATATAATATATATATGTGTGTGTGTGTGTGTGTGTGTGTGTGTGTGTGTGTGTGTGTCTCTCCTATTGCTATTGTACCATTTTTTCAGCTATAGTTACATTAATCATTAGTAATGCAGCAGCCTAGTTTTGAATGGCAGGGTCCCTGCTATCACATGTTGATAAAAATATAACATTTACATAATAAAAATCAACTACAGGCTTCCCAAATGCTGTAATAAATTAAGCATGATGAGTTGACTTGAAACTGTTTAATGTTGCACTTTTTATATGTAGAAGAAATGTTTTGTCATTTTATTTATTCTGAGCAACAACTTGAGGCAGTTTAATGTTGATTAACGTGGGTAGAATTATTATAGTGTTCCCAATGTTAAAAGGATAAAGCCGTTGTTTACAAATTTGGTAAATAAATACCGTATTTTCCGCACCATAAGGCGCCCTGGGTTATAAGCCGCGCCTTCAATGAACGGCATATTTCAAAACTTTGTCCACCTATAAGCCGCCCCGTGTTGTAAGCCGCATCTAACTGCGCTAAAGGAATGTCAAAAAAACAGTCAGATAGGTCAGTCAAACTTTAATAATATATTAAAAACCAGCGTTCTAACAACTCTGTTCACTCCCTAAATGTACGCAAATGTGCAATCACAAACATACGTATATCAACATGGACAGAGCTGCGTGAAAAAAGCCACCCGGCCTCTTCGCGTAAACTTAAACTTACCTTAACCACTCGCTCATCTTTTCTTCATCCATCCCTTCGAGTTAGCTTTTATGATGACGCCGGCTGGAAAGGTCTCTTTTGGCAAGGTCTTCCTTTTGAATATCACCATGGGTGGAAGTTTCTGGCCATTAGCATGGCAAGCTAGAACCACAGTGAAGGATGACTTCTCATTCCCTGTGGTGCGAATATTCACCGTACGTGCTCCCGTTGTATCCACAGTGCGGTTCACAGGAATATCAGTTGCTGTGAAATAGTAATCCGTGTGCGGATGGAGAGATTGCGTCTTTTCATGAACCGGATACCTGTCGCTTAGTAGGAGCCATTTTGTGGTCTTTACAGATGTAAACACACAAAGGAAATGATAATATCCGCGCGCTTTTTCTTCTTCTACGCGGGCGGGTGGTTGCTTACAGTAGAAGAAGAAGCGCTTCCTGTTCTATGGGGGCGGGTGCTTACCTTGGCGGTTGCTTGCGTAGAAGAAGAAGCGCTTCCTGTTCTACCGGGAAAAAAGATGGCGGCTGTTTACCGAAGTTGCGAGACCGAAACTTTATGAAAATGAATCTTAATATTAATCCATATATAAAGCGCACCGGGTTATAAGCCGCACTGTCAGCTTTTGAGAAAATTTGTGGTTTTTAGGTGCGCCTTATAGTGCGGAAAATACGGTAACCAAAAAATTTATATTTTGTTGTTTTCCTACTGTACAGAAAATGAACCGAACCGTGACCTCTAAACCGAGGTACGTACCGAACCGAAATTTTTGTGTACCGTTACACCCCTAATACACACACACACACACACACACAAACACACACGTATGTATACACTAGTGCAGACTAACCACTAACGGCTTTTTTTCCTGTCTATGAACACCTGACAGGAGTGCTTTTCCAATACTTTTCAGTTTTTCCATTTTGCATCCGCTCACGCCGTTGACGCTTTGATGCCATCACACCCCCACCGCCGTATCCCCGCCTTTCCCCGGGCTGGGGTGGCAGTGTGTTATCAGTGTGCAGTTGCAGTAATCGTATTATTTAGTAATCTTAGTGGTGAAGCGCTGACCAGCAGTGCGAACAAAGCGAGGCCTTACTAAAGCCATCAGAGTGCTCCCATGGATGGAAGGTCTTTTCCTGCTCGAGGGCCCAGCTAATACCCAACACACACACACACACACACACACACACACACACACACACACACATTCTCTGCATCTGGCCCTGCCTCCCCCAAGTGTCCTTTTTGCCCGTTGCATTCTGCCTCCCCCCCTCGTCCAGTCTTTTTTCTGCTTCCTCCCAACCTTTCCGTCTCGCTCCAAGCTGGAAGTCGGTGTAATGGCGTTATTCGCAGCTCATTGGTCTGTTTGACGGGACTATCTTGATTGAGCGTCTCCCGGGTGCGGGGGCCTAGCGACTGTGACAGTGTATAAAGATGTGCATGTGTCAAAGATGGATGGTAACGTGCGGGACGTCACGGGGCTCGGGCTTCCACATCCGATGCGACACGCGCGGAGATGAAAGAAGGCGGAAATGATATGCGGCCGGGGCGCGACGCTCCGGGCGTGAAATGGAGGCGGCAAAGTACAAGTCAGGGAATCAGAGTGGCTCTCATTAGCTGGTTCACCCCCATCCTCCATTCCCTTTCCCCCCCTTCTGACAGAAAAAGGGAAAAAATGCTCAAAGAAGCAAAAAAAAATTCAGCACTAATTAGTTGAAATTAACCTCAGGACCAATATGAAGGCTAACACACACACGCAGGAAAAGAAGACCTATCCTTGGCCTCTTTCACACAGCGAGAATACACAATGACTGCATGAGAACTGTAACCTAATACATTTATAATATACAGTACAGTGTTTCCCACAGGACAGGCATCTATTTGTTGTGGTGTGGTCAGCGGGCGGGGGGGGGGAATATAATTACAACATTTTATGTACATATTTATATACAGATTTGAACAATTAGTGATTCACTGAAATATATTTATTAATTGTGGTTCTTACAAAAAATATATCTTATAAAATATAAAAGCTAAAATGTCTCTTAAAGCTCTGCCCCTTTAATTAGTGAATACTAAATAATTTAACTTTAGCCTACTACTACAACCATATTATTTACCAGCAACGTGAAGTGAAACAGAGGCAGAGGTGTCCTGCCACAGTCAGTCAACCTCCTCCTCCTCCTCCTCCTCCTGCTGCTGCTGAACAGGTCGCACCTGTGGTCCGGACTGTAGGCCTACCTCCTCTCCAAGTCGAGCCCTTTTCGGCCGTTGAAAATATTTTTCTATACTCATCTGTGTGAAGGAGTGAACATCCAACATTAGAATTGATTACTAACGAGCAGAACCGCTCTATGTACAGTGCCGTCTAACCTAAAAAATGCTCAAAGAAGCAAAAAAAATTCAGCACTAATTAGTTGAAATTAACCTCAGGACCAATATGAAGGCTAACACACACACGCAGGAAAAGAAGACCTATCCTTGGCCTCTTTTACACAGCGAGACTACACAATGACTGCATGAGAACTGTAACCTAATACATTTATAATATACAGTACAGTGTTTCCCACAGGACAGGCATCTATTTGTTGTGGTGTGGTCAGCGGGCGGGGGGGGAATATAATTACAACATTTTATGTACATATTTATATACAGATTTGAACAATTAGTGATTCACTGAAATATATTTATTAATTGTGGTTCTTACAAAAAATACATCTTATAAAATATAAAAGCTAAAATGTCTCTTAAAGCTCTGCCCCTTTAATTAGTGAATACTAAATAATTTAACTTTAGCCTACTACTACAACCATATTATTTACCAGCAACATGAAGTGAAACAGAGGCAGAGGTGTCCTGCCACAGTCAGTCAACCTCCTCCTCCTCCTCCTCCTCCTGCTGCTGCTGAACAGGTCGCACCTGTGGTCCGGACTGTAGGCCTACCTCCTCTCCAAGTCGAGCCCTTTTCGGCCGTTGAAAATATTTTTCTATACTCATCTGTGTGAAGGAGTGAACATCCAACATTAGAATTGATTACTAACGAGCAGAACCGCTCTATGTACAGTGCCGTCTAACCTAAAAAATGCTCAAAGAAGCAAAAAAAATTCAGCACTAATTAGTTGAAATTAACCTCAGGACCAATATGAAGGCTAACACACACACGCAGGAAAAGAAGACCTATCCTTGGCCTCTTTCACACAGCGAGACTACACAATGACTGCATGAGAACTGTAACCTAATACATTTATAATATACAGTACAGTGTTTCCCACAGGACAGGCATCTATTTGTTGTGGTGTGGTCAGCGGGCGGAATATAATTACAACATTTTATGTACATATTTATATACAGATTTGAACAATTAGTGATTCACTGAAATATATTTATTAATTGTGGTTCTTACAAAAAATATATCTTATAAAATATAAAAGCTAAAATGTCTCTTAAAGCTCTGCCCCTTTAATTAGTGAATACTAAATAATTTAACTTTAGCCTACTACTACAACCATATTATTTACCAGCAACATGAAGTGAAACAGAGGCAGAGGTGTCCTGCCACAGTCAGTCAACCTCCTCCTCCTCCTCCTCCTCCTGCTGCTGCTGAACAGGTCGCACCTGTGGTCCGGACTGTAGGCCTACCTCCTCTCCAAGTCGAGCCCTTTTCGGCCGTTGAAAATATTTTTCTATACTCATCTGTGTGAAGGAGTGAACATCCAACATTAGAATTGATTACTAACGAGCAGAACCGCTCTATGTACAGTGCCGTCTAACCTAAAAAATGCTCAAAGAAGCAAAAAAAATTCAGCACTAATTAGTTGAAATTAACCTCAGGACCAATATGAAGGCTAACACACACACGCAGGAAAAGAAGACCTATCCTTGGCCTCTTTTACACAGCGAGACTACACAATGACTGCATGAGAACTGTAACCTAATACATTTATAATATACAGTACAGTGTTTCCCACAGGACAGGCATCTATTTGTTGTGGTGTGGTCAGCGGGCGGGGGGGAAATATAATTACAACATTTTATGTACATATTTATATACAGATTTGAACAATTAGTGATTCACTGAAATATATTTATTAATTGTGGTTCTTACAAAAAATATATCTTATAAAATATAAAAGCTAAAATGTCTCTTAAAGCTCTGCCCCTTTAATTAGTGAATACTAAATAATTTAACTTTAGCCTACTACTACAACCATATTATTTACCAGCAACATGAAGTGAAACAGAGGCAGAGGTGTCCTGCCACAGTCAGTCAACCTCCTCCTCCTCCTCCTCCCGCTGCTGCTGAACAGGTCGCACCTGTGGTCCGGACTGTAGGCCTACCTCCTCTCCAAGTCGAGCCCTTTTCGGCCGTTGAAAATATTTTTCTATACTCATCTGTGTGAAGGAGTGAACATCCAACATTAGAATTTATTACTAACGAGCAGAACCGCTCTATGTACAGTGCCGTCTAACCTTAAGCGGCAGCAGCTCAACACATGCAGGGTTCAACGTTAAGGTTTTTTTCTACTTGCCCGACTTCTCAAATCTACTTGCCCCAATATTTGTACTTGTCCTGCCTAGGTTTTTTTCTGGCTGTGTAGTGCTCATGGCTTATATCTTACTAAAATCCTTCCCGTTGACTATTTACAACACTACACAGTATTTATTATTATTATTATTATCTATAATTACATTTAAATGGCATTGCATACATGTAAAATTAAATGCTATTTCACATTATTGAACCAGTAGCAGTTACACCCATCTGAACAGGTCAGCCACCTGTTTAAAGCCCGATCACAGTTGAAATCTTGAAATGAAGGGCCTTTAATGGCCAAAACATTAACCTGGACAACATTTTAACAGCTGGTTGGCTCAGATTTTATTCTTTTCATTGCATTCACATGCTGCAGTGGACAGTGGACAATTTAGCTTCAGTCCATGTGTGTTTATTGACAACAGGGTTATAACCTGGACACGTTAGCTCGTCGGTATGGGAACACGTGACTGTTACTACGTGCGTCTGCCCCGGACCCCGAGTCAAACAGCGGCGGTTTTAATGAAGCAGCGTCAGGCTGATCACCGTCAGTGAAACGCTCGGTGAAATCGCGGATTAACGTTAAATATATGACGAGCCGCGAGCGATGCAGCTATAACCTATCTACCTTTAACCTATATTACCCTCGTATTTTGATCCCGTCCGTCCGTCCGTCCGTCCGTCCGTCCGTCCCTCTTCTTCTTCTTCTTCTTCTGGCCCACCAGGTGAATTAAGTGCTATTGCATAGTAGGCTACCGCCACCTACTGCACCAGAGTTGTAACTACAAGCAACATTCACAGACAGTCCCATTGCTTTTATGAGCGGTCGAGCGAGTCAAAAGCCGAAAAATCCATTTGTGGCGGACGTAATTCTTTCGTGGCGGGCCGCCACAAATAAATGAATGTGTGGGAAACACTGGACATATTAAGTAGCGTAACGCACGTTGTGTAAACAATGCACACCGAGGCACAACACACGGCATGCCAGCAGCTAACGGTCTACGATAGACTGACCATACGTCCTCTTTTCACCGGACATGTCCTCTTTTGCGGAGCTGTCAGGGCGGAGTTTCTTAAATGCCTCAAATGTCCGGCATTTTGAGTTAGGGTTGCGTGTATTTTCAATGTACGTTCAGGGTTGAGAAGGGGTTAAAAACAAAACAAATTGTGCGCGCAGCTGCATTGGTGAGGGAGGGGCAGAGACAGAGAGAGCAAGAGAGTTATGATAAACGCGCATGCGTCGCCAGGCTCTGCTTTTTATCCATACAATTATCAGATTACATTTTTTATTATCTATAGCAGGGGTGTCAAAAGTGTGCCCCGGAAGCCATTTGCGGCCCACAGCTAATGTTTTAAAGGCCCACGGCACATTCTGAAAATATTATTAAAATAAACAAAAACATAACAAAAGTGAAATAAAAAAGCTTAAAGGTTAAATGTAATTTAGAAAAAGTTGCAATGTTGACGAATAAAACAAAGCTGTTTTTGTTTTGTTTTTCAAACTGTCATTGCTCAAAACACAATATTGAATCAAAATCAATGTTATTATGAATTATTGACCTATACAAGGTTCCGATTACTTCACATCAAATATTCCACTAAGAAAAATATTTTTGGTGGAAGATTTTGCAAATTTGGTAAATAAATAACCCAAAATTTTATATTTTGTTGTTTTCTTACTGTACCGAAAATGAACCGAACCGTGACCTCTAAACCGAGGTACGTGCCGAACCGGAATTTTTGTGTACCGTTACACCCCTAGTTTTGAGTGGATCGTTCAAATATCCATCCATCCATCCATCTTCTTCCGCTTATCCGAGGTCGGGTCGCGGGGGCAGCAGCTTAAGCAGGGAAGCCCAGACTTCCCTCTCCCCAGCCACTTCGTCCAGCTCCTCCCGGGGGATCCCGAGGCGTTCCCAGGCCAGCCGGGAGACATAGTCTTCCCAGCGTGTCCTGGGTCTTCCCCGTGGCCTCCTACCGGTCGGACGTGCCCGAAACACCTTCCTAGGGAGGCGTTCGGGTGGCATCCTGACCAGATGCCCGAACCACCTCATCTGGCTCCTCTCGATGTGGAGGAGCAGCGGCTTTACTTTGAGCTCCCCCGAATGACAGAGCTTCTCACCCTATCTCTAAGGGAGAGCCCCGCCACTCGGCGGAGGAAACTCATTTCGGCCGCTTGTACCCGTGATCTTGTCCTTTCGGTCATGACCCAAAGCTCATGACCATAGGTGAGGATGGGAACGTAGATCGACCGGTAAATCGAGAGCTTTGCCTTCCGGCTCAGCTCCTTCTTCACCACAACGGATCGATACAGCGTCCGCATTACTGAAGACGCCGCACCGATCCGCCTGTCGATCTCACGATCCACTCTTCCCCCACTCGTGAACAAGACTCCGAGGTACTTGAACTCCTACACTTGGGGCAAGATCTCCTCCCCAACCCGGAGATGGCACTCCACCCTTTTCCGGGAGAGAACCATGGACTCGGACTTGGAGGTGCTGATTCCCATCCCAGTCGCTTCACACTCGGCTGCGAACCGATCCAGTGAGAGCTGAAGATCTTGGCCGGAGGAAGCCATCAGGACCACATCATCTGCAAATAGCAGTGACCTAATCCTGCAGCCACCAAACCAGATCCCCTCAACGCCTTGACTGCGCCTAGAAATTCTGTCCATAAAGGTTATGAACAGAATCGGTGACAAAGGGCAGCCTTGGCGGAGTCCAACCCTCACTGGAAACGTGTCCGACTTACTGCCGGCAATGCGAACCAAGCTCTGACACTGATCATACAGGGAGCGAACTGCCACAATAAGACAGTCCGTTACCCCATACTCTCTGAGCACTCCCCACAGGACTTCCCGGGGTACACGGTCGAATGCCTTCTCCAAGTCCACAAAGCACATGTAGACTGGTTGGGCAAACTCCCATGCACCCTCAAGGACCCTGCCGAGAGTATAGAGCTGGTCCACAGTTCCACGACCAGGACGAAAACCACACTGTTCCTCCTGAATCCCAGGTTCGACTATCTGGCGTAGCCTCCTCTCCAGTACACCTGAATAGACCTTACCGGGAAGGCTGATGGTATGTATGGTACGTTCAAATATGTGCATCATATTTTGAAAGTCAAGCAGCAAAAATGTGTATATTCCTGTATATTGGGAGTAAACAAGAGTGTCTGCCACAACTGTGTGCTCTTTCACACAGCAACACAGCATCCCGGGATCAGATCAGGTTGGATGTCTAAAAGGCAGAATATTGACAGAAAGTAAAGTCCCCTGTTTGGTGTTCAACAGAAGATTGTGTATTATTCCACCTTTACCTTTTACACAGGACCCAGCGTAGGTGGGATTTTGCACCCAACTACATGCCCTCTCACACAGAAATACACCTGTCCCATGATCAAATATCTTCAAAAAGTGCAGTGACTTGATACCCTGTGCTGTGTCAGTAGCTCCTTTCACACAGAGTCCCCACACAGTTACCACATCAGAGCCACATGTAAGATTTGACGTTCATTCGTCTTTGCCTTTTACACAGCAAAGGTTGGATGTTGCCGTAACTGTGAGCACTTTCACACGGCTACATTCCAGACACAGATTCTCAGGGAGTCAGGGGAGCAACTTGCCCCGTTTTTGCCCCCGGGCCTTGAGTTTGACACCTGTGCTGTAGAGTTGCTCCTTCAGCATTAGACTGTTACACCCTCAGTGCGGGAAGGAGCGCAACCGCAGGTCTTTTCTACCCACAGCAATGTTTTACAATGCACTTATGTGATTACTGTGAGCTGCCTTTTTTCTTGCTGTGCAAGAATTAGGCTCAGTGTGCAATATACAGGTAAAAGCCAGTAAATTAGAATATTTTGAAAAACTTGATTTATTTCAGTAATTGCATTCAAAAGGTGTAACTTGTACATTATATTTATTCATTGCACACAGACTGATGCATTCAAATGTTTATTTCATTTAATTTTGATGATTTGAAGTGGCAACAAATGAAAATCCAAAATTCCGTGTGTCACAAAATTAGAATATTACTTAAGGCTAATACAAAAAAGGGATTTTTAGAAATGTTGGCCAACTGAAAAGTATGAAAATGAAAAATATGAGCATGTACAATACTCAATACTTGGTTGGAGCTCCTTTTGCCTCAATTACTGCGTTAATGCGGCGTGGCATGGAGTCGATGAGTTTCTGGCACTGCTCAGGTGTTATGAGAGCCCAGGTTGCTCTGATAGTGGCCTTCAACTCTTCTGCGTTTTTGGGTCTGGCATTCTGCATCTTCCTTTTCACAATACCCCACAGATTTTCTATGGGGCTAAGGTCAGGGGAGTTGGCGGGCCAATTTAGAACAGAAATACCATGGTCCGTAAACCAGGCACGGGTAGATTTTGCGCTGTGTGCAGGCGCCAAGTCCTGTTGGAACTTGAAATCTCCATCTCCATAGAGCAAGTCAGCAGCAGGAAGCATGAAGTGCTCTAAAACTTGCTGGTAGACGGCTGCGTTGACCCTGGATCTCAGGAAACAGAGTGGACCGACACCAGCAGATGACATGGCAACCCAAACCATCACTGATGGTGGAAACTTTACACTAGACTTCAGGCAACGTGGATCCTGTGCCTCTCCTGTCTTCCTCCAGACTCTGGGACCTCGATTTCCAAAGGAAATGCAAAATTTGCATGGTTGGGTGATGGTTTGGGGTGCCATGTCATCTGCTGGTGTCGGTCCACTCTGTTTCCTGAGATCCAGGGTCAACGCAGCCGTCTACCAGCAAGTTTTAGAGCACTTCATGCTTCCTGCTGCTGACCTGCTCTATGGAGATGGAGATTTCAAGTTCCAACAGGACTTGGCGCCTGCACACAGCGCAAAATCTACCCGTGCCTGGTTTACGGACCATGGTATTTCTGTTCTAAATTGGCCCGCCAACTCCCCTGACCTTAGCCCCATAGAAAATCTGTGGGGTATTGTGAAAAGGAAGATGCAGAATGCCAGACCCAAAAACGCAGAAGAGTTGAAGGCCACTATCAGAGCAACCTGGGCTCTCATAACACCTGAGCAGTGCCAGAAACTCATCGACTCCATGCCACGCCGCATTAACGCAGTAATTGAGGCAAAAGGAGCTCCAACCAAGTATTGAGTATTGTACATGCTCATATTTTTCATTTTCATACTTTTCAGTTGGCCAACATTTCTAAAAATCCCTTTTTTGTATTAGCCTTAAGTAATATTCTAATTTTGTGACACACGGAATTTTGGATTTTCATTTGTTGCCACTTCAAATCATCAAAATTAAATGAAATAAACATTTGAATGCATCAGTCTGTGTGCAATGAATAAATATAATGTACAAGTTACACCTTTTGAATGCAATTACTGAAATAAATCAAGTTTTTCAAAATATTCTAATTTACTGGCTTTTACCTGTACATGTTAAGATACAGTAGAGTTTGTATTATAGTGCAATCGTTTCGTGCAATATATGGAGAAAAAAATGTATTATGTATTTTTTGAAAATATGCAATACAACCACGTTTATGGGATGAAAAAAAAGTATATCCTATCCTATATTACCACAACTCTGTGTCCTTTCACACAGAAATACAACTGTGCTACAGTTAGATACCAAGTTCCTCCAAAACGTGGCGCGACTTAATACCACATCAGAGCCACGTGGAATATTTGGCATTCATCAGTATTTTCCTTTTACACAGAACCCAGCCAAGTTGGGATATTGTCACAACTGTCACAGAATAACATGACATCCATCCATCTTTCGTGGATCCATCCCGTCGTTATTGGCAGGGAACGACAACCATTCCGTGTCAGTAGCCTCTTTTACACAGAGATCCAGCACAATTGCCACATCAGAACAGTCTGGGCTTTTTTTTTTTTCTACACAGCACACAGCCAAATTGGGATATTGACATAATCTTTCCTTTTACACAAAAGCAGATTAGGGCTGCAGCTAACGATTATTTTTCTATCGATTAATCTATAGATTATTTTTTTCGATTAATCGGTTAATCTATAGATTATTTTTTTCGATTAATCTATAGATTATTTTTCCTTTTACCGATTTTTTTTTTATTTAAAATGAAGAGGAAAAAATAAATGTAGGCCAGTTTTTTCAAAAGGCATGGCTTTTATTTACAAAAAAAAAAGTATGGCCACTCAGTCAACATTGACAACAACATGACAAAATATTCTGTAACAATGTAAACATTTAAAACTTTTAACATTTAACAAAATTAAAAGTAGCTTATTTGCTTTTTAATGTGCAAATATAAAAGTAAACATCCAGTGCAAATCTTAATATTCTGCAATAGTATAAGCATTTCTAAAGTAAAAGTATTGCTTATTTTGCTTTAAAATGTGCAAAAATAAAGATAAACATCCAATACAAAAAAGTGCAAAACGGAAATATTCTGTAACAAGTGTAAACATTTCAACAAAAGTAAAAGTATTGCTTATTTGCTAAAATGTGCAAAAATAAAGCTAAACATCCAATACAAAAAAGTGTACAGTGTAAACATTTCAACAAAAGTAAAAGTATTGCTTATTTTGCTTAATAACACAACAATGATAGTATGATTAAAGTGAAAGTTAATTGTTGGTTTGTACATAGTATATGTAACTGTTAATGTTGTAAAAGGTATTTGCACAACTAATTAACGGTAGCGTTTGTGACACGTCTTGTGCCGTGGGGTTCTTTCAGGACCGACAGACTGAACGCCAGACGGCTTTGCCATGTTTACAATCTTTTAATTTTACACAAAGTCTTTTCTCTTCCAACTGTGCGGATCGCGCACCTGGGCACGATTGCGGCGTCGCTCCCGGTTCGCCCCGCCTCGCCACTCGCTGGCCGCCGCCGCCTCTCCACAGTGTTAAAGAGGAGCGCGTCTTTGTAAACACTGAACAGGCACGCCAAACGCGCCTCTCAGAGCGAAACGGTGCTTTAGTTTATGAATTTACAACGCAGATACAAATGACACATTCATGTTTTTGTGTAATGATGACAACGTATACGCACGCGGACGATTGACTTGTTGATGGTGATGGCAAGAACGCTGTCGGGGGTTTTCTTTTCAAATGTTCGTTCATAGCCGTTGTGCTGCTATGATAGGCCATTTCCGCTCGACACAGTGTCCATACAACAACATTATTAGGCCGTTTATTGAAATACTCCCACACTTTTGACGACTTTTGGCGTGCTTTTTTCCCCTCGCTCGCATCGTCTGCTTTGCGCTCCGCCATGACAGTAGTGTGACGTAAATATGCGACGCGCCGACGCACAAAAACGGCGTCGACGTATTTACGTAACCGATGACGTCGACTACGTCGACGCGTCGTTTCAGCCTTAAAGCAGATACTAGCAAACAGATACTACCTCCAAAGATAGTTTATTGTCAGGGAACAGCTTAATACTCCATTTTGTGTCTATATTTCACACCTGGCAGGCCGCAACTGAGAAATTATCATTTATCTGCTTTTGCCTTTTACACAGAACCCTAGCATAGGTGGCATATTGCCAGAAATGTGAGCGCTTTCAAAAAACAATATGACATTTCACACTCTGAAAATTAGCTGCAAGATCGCGTCAGGAGCAGTGTTTGGAGTGATGACTATAAAGTCATAGTCGCACAGAAGCGGTTGTCGGCTTTGTGGAATAACCTGTCACACAGGCAGCGTCCCAACTCTGTTACAGCTCTGATATGCAGTTTATACAGAACAGGCACAGAGCCAGGTTTTAAAGTCAGTGTGAAAGAGGCTTTTGACACCATTTCAAAAAAAACATGAGATCCCGGCATTATTGGCAGGTAATTACATCTGTTCAGTCAGTCGCCTCTTTTACACAGAGATGACGCACAATTTCCACATCCGAACCGTCACAGATCTGACATTTATCGACCTTTTTTTTTTTTTTTTGCACAAAACCCAGCTAAGTTGAGATATTGCCAGAATAGTATGCCCTTTTACACAGCAACATCGGAGAAACAGTTACTGCCTCCAGAGGCGGTTTATTGTGTGTCTCTAGCCTTTTTCACAGAGATCCGCAATAGAACTGTAACAGAGAATTTAACTTTCATTACGATTTTGCCTACTACACAGAACCCTAGCAAAGGTGGCATAATGCCACAAATGTGAGCACTTTCAAACATTTATAAAGTACTTGTCAGACAGAAGCTGCAGCTGTGAGGAATAACCTTTCACACAGACAGCGTACCACCTCTGTTACCACTCTGATATGACAAATTACCTGGCGGATTTTGTCCCCTTCATTCTGTGTCAGTGCTGTATATACAGTACAGCCACAAGGATTAAAAGTGCAAAAAAAGCAGGCTTTTAAAGTCAGTGTGAAAGGGGCTTTTGACACCACTCCACACAAAATCATGACATCCGTTCCACGTCGGTAGCCTCTTTCAAACAGAAATTCCGCACAATTGCAACATCAGATCTGACCTTTATCCACCTTTGTTTGGTTATTTACACAGAACCCAGCCAATTTGACATCTTCAAACAATAATAAGCCATTTCACACAGCAACATCAGAGAAACAGATACCAACTCCAAAGGCGGTTTATTGCCAGGAAGCGACTCGGTCCCCCATTTTGTGTTCACAGAGATCTCACAACAGAGCTGTAACATAGAATTTGGCCCTAATCTGCTTTAACATTTTACATAGAACCCCAGCGAAGGCTGCTTATCGATAGACCCTTTCACACAGGCAGCATCCTACCTCTGTTAATACTCTGATAGGCGACAAAATGCCAGGTAAACTTAATCTTTCCTATTCCGTGTCAGTGCTGTTTATACAGAACAGCCACAAGGATAAAAAGTGCAAAAAAGCAGGCTTTTAAAGTCAGTGTGAAAGGGGCTTTTGACACCACTTCACACAAAAACATGACACCTGTTCCATGTCAGTAGTCTCTTTTAAACAGAGATTCTGTACAATTGTAACATCAGATTTGCCATTTATCCACCTTTGCTTTGATTTTTTTACACAGAACCCAGCCAAATTGACATCTTCCAACAATATTCCCTTTCACACAGAAACATCAACAGATACTAACTCCAAAGGTGGTTTATTGTCAGGGAACGACTCCGTCCCCCATTTTGTGTTCACAGAGATCTCACAACAGAGCTGTAACATAGAATTTGGCCCTAATCTGCTTTAACATTTTACACAGAACCCCAGCGAAGGCTGCTTATTGATAGACCCTTTCACACAGGCAGCATCCCACCTCTGTTAATACTCTGATAGGCGACAAAATGCCAGGTAAACTTAATCTTTCCTATTCCGTGTCAGTGCTGTTTATACAGAACAGCCACAAGGGTAAAAAGTGCAAAAAAGCAGGCTTTTAAAGTCAGTGTGAAAAGGGCTTTTGACACCACTTCACACAAAAACATGACACCTGTTCCATGCCAGTAGTCTCTTTTAAACAGAGATTCCGCACAATTGTAACATCAGATTTGCCATTTATCCACCTTTGCTTTGATTTTTTTACACAGAACCCAGCCAAATTGACATCTTCCAACAATATTCCCTTTCACACAGAAACATCAACAGATACTAACTCCAAAGGTGGTTTATTGTCAGGGAACGACTCCGTCCCCCATTTTGTGTTCACAGAGATCTCACAACAGAGCTGTAACAGAAAATTTGGCCCTAATCTGCTTTAACATTTTACACAGAACCCCAGTGGAGGCTGCTTTTTGATAGACCCTTTCACACTGGCAGCATCCTCCCTCTGTTAATGCTCTGATAGGCGACAAAATGCCAGGTAAACGTCATCTCTCCTATTCTGTGCGAGTGCTGTTTATACAGATGAGTCACAAGGGAAAAGTGCAAAAAACAAAAAAAAAAAGCCAGCTTTTAAAGTCAGTGTGAAAAGGGCTTTTGACACCACTTCACACAAAAACATGACATCCATTCCATGTCAGTAGTCTCTTTCAAACAGGGATCCTGCACAACTCCATGTCAGTCGCCTCATTTAAACAGAGATCCCGCACAATTCCAACATCAGATCTGACATGTATCCACCTTTGCTTTGTTTTGTTTTTTACACAGAACCCCAGCGAAGGCTGCTTTTTGATAGACCCTTTCACACTGGCAGCATCCTCCCTCTGTTAATGCTCTGATAGGCGACAAAATGCCAGGTATACTTCATCTCTCCTATTCTGTGTGAGTGCTGTTTATACAGAAGAGTCCCAAGGGAAAAGTGCAAAAAACAAAAAAAAAGCCGGTATTTAAAGTCAGTGTGGAAAGGGCTTTTAACACCACTTCACACAAAAACATGACATCCATTCCATGTTAGTAGTCTCTTTCAAACAGGGATCCTGCACAATTGCAACATCAGATCTGCCATTTATCCACCTTTGTTTTGTTTTTTAAACAGAACCCAGACAAATTGACATCTTCCAACAACAATGCCCTTTCACACAGCAACATCGGAGAAACAAATACTAACTCCAAAGGTGGTTTATTGTCAGGTAGCGACTCGGTCCCCCATTTTGTGTTCACAGAGATCTCACAACAGAGCTGTAACATAGAATTTGGCCCTAATCTGCTTTAACATTTTACATAGAACCCCAGCGAAGGCTGCTTATGGATAGACCCTTTCACACAGGCAGCATCCTACCTCTGTTAATACTCTGATAGGCGACAAAATGCCAGGTAAACTTAATCTTTCCTATTCCGTGTCAGTGCTGTTTATACAGAACAGCCACAAGGGTAAAAAGTGCAAAATAGCAGGCTTTTAAAGACAGTGTGAAAAGGGCTTTTGACACCACTTCACACAAAAACATGACACCTGTTCCATGTCAGTAGTCTCTTTTAAACAGAGATTCCGCACAATTGTAACATCAGATTTGCCATTTATCCACCTTTGCTTTGATTTTTTTTTACACAGAACCCAGCCAAATTGACATCTTCCAACAATATGCCCTTTCACACAGAAACATCAACAGATACTAACTCCAAAGGTGGTTTATTGTCAGGGAACGACTCCGTCCCCCATTTTGTGTTCACAGAGATCTCACAACAGAGCTGTAACAGAGAATTTGGCCCTGATCTGCTTTAACATTTTACATAGAATCGATAGACCCTTTCACACAGGCAGCATCCTATCTCTGTTAATACTCTGATAGGCGACAAAATGCCAGGTAAACTTAATCTTTCCTATTCCGTGTCAGTGCTGTTTATACAGAACAGCCACAAGGGTAAAAAGTGCAAAATAGCAGGCTTTTAAAGACAGTGTGAAAAGGGCTTTTGACACCACTTCACACAAAAACATGACACCTGTTCCATGTCAGTAGTCTCTTTTAAACAGAGATTCCGCACAATTGTAACATCAGATTTGCCATTTTTCCACCTTTGCTTTGATTTTTTTTACACAGAACCCAGCCAAATTGACATCTTCCAACAATATGCCCTTTCACACAGAAACATCAACAGATACTAACTCCAAAGGTGGTTTATTGCCAGGAAGCGACTCGGTCCCCCATTTTGTGTTCACAGAGATCTCACAACAGAGCTGTAACATAGAATTTGGCCCTGATCTGCTTTAACATTTTACATAGAATCGATAGACCCTTTCACACAGGCAGCATCCTACCTCTGTTTATACTCTGATAGGCGACAAAATGCCAGGTAAACTTAATCTTTCCTATTCCGTGTCAGTGCTGTTTATACAGAACAGCTACAAGGGTAAAAAGTGCAAAAAAGCAGGCTTTTAAAGTCAGTGTGAAAAGGGCTTTTGACACCACTTCACACAAAAACATGACACCTGTTCCATGTCAGTAGTCTCTTTTAAACAGAGATTCTGTACAATTGTAACATCAGATTTGCCATTTATCCACCTTTGCTTTGATTTTTTTACACAGAACCCAGCCAAATTGGCATCTTCCAACAATATGCCCTTTCACACAGAAACATCAACAGATACTAACTCCAAAGGTGGTTTATTGTCAGGGAACGACTCCGTCCCCCATTTTGTGTTCACAGAGATCTCACAACAGAGCTGTAACAGAAAATTTGGCCCTAATCTGCTTTAACATTTTACACAGAACCCCAGTGGAGGCTGCTTTTTGATAGACCCTTTCACACTGGCAGCATCCTCCCTCTGTTAATGCTCTGATAGGCGACAAAGTGCCAGGTAAACGTCATCTCTCCTATTCTGTGCGAGTGCTGTTTATACAGATGAGTCACAAGGGAAAAGTGCAAAAAACAAAAAAAAAAAGCCAGCTTTTAAAGTCAGTGTGAAAAGGGCTTTTGACACCACTTCACACAAAAACATGACATCCATTCCATGTCAGTAGTCTCTTTCAAACAGGGATCCTGCACAACTCCATGTCAGTAGCCTCATTTAAACAGAGATCCCGCACAATTCCAACATCAGATCTGACATGTATCCACCTTTGCTTTGTTTAGTTTTTTACACAGAACCCCAGCGAAGGCTGCTTTTTGATAGACCCTTTCACACTGGCAGCATCCTCCCTCTGTTAATGCTCTGATAGGCGACAAAATGCCAGGTAAACGTCATCTCTCCTATTCTGTGTGAGTGCTGTTTATACAGATGAGTCACAAGGGAAAAGTGCAAAAAACAAAAAAAAAAGCCGGCATTTAAAGTCAGTGTGAAAAGGGCTTTTTACACCACTTCACACAAAAACATGACATCCGTTCCATGTCAGTAGTCTCTTTCAAACAGGGATCCTGCACAATTGCAACATCAGATCTGCCATTTATCCACCTTTGTTTTGTTTTTTAAACAGAACCCAGACAAATTGACATCTTCCAACAACAATGCCCTTTCACACAGCAACATCGGAGAAACAAATACTAACTCCAAAGGTGGTTTATTGTCAGGTAGCGACTTGGTCCCCCATTTTGTGTTCACAGAGATCTCACAACAGAGCTGTAACAGAGAATTTGGCCCTAATCTGCTTTAACATTTTACACAGAACCCCAGCGAAGGCTGCTTATTGATAGACCCTTTCACACAGGCAGCATCCCACCTCTGTTAATGCGCTGATTGGCGGAAAAATGCCGGGTAAACTTCATCCCTCTTATTCTGTGTTAGTGCTGTTTATACAGAACAGTCACATACCTGCCAACTTTTGAAATCAGAAAAACCTAGTAGCCAGGGTCCAAGGGCCGCAGGCCCCGGTAGGTCCAGGACAAAGTCCTGGTGGAGGGTTCAGGGCTTCGCCCCCCGACGCAAAATGATTATTAGCATTCAGACAGGTTAAAATGTTGCTAAAACCATCACTTTTCTATCAGTCACAGTGACTTTTCAAAACAAAAATATTACAGCAAAAATCATATGGGTTGATTGACATGTTTATTCTGTAAGCTAACTTCAATAGTTTGAAATTATTTTGACAGTTAATGCCAGTTATCCTGTCAACCTTTCACAAGACTTCAATTTCTTAATTGAAAGTATAAACAGTATAAACACTTTTTACAGTAAACAAATGGTAAAACAGTACTAAACAATTCCATTAAAAAAAAAATTGGTGTCATTATTAACTTTCTGTCCAAGCTTGTATAATCTACTGCCTTGTTCAATTGTAAAAAAATATTCTGTGCCTAAAATTCACATTTCTATCACAATTATCATACTGTAAACATGGTTTATTCTATCAGATTGATCATACTGCAAAAATGACATGATAACTTTATGATAAGTTTACTTGAAGTGGCATAAAACACTGAAAGTGACTGTTCCTATAACCCAGCGTTTCTCAAAGTGTGGGGCACGCCCCACTGGTGGGAAATAGAGACATGACAGGTGGGGCGCGAGGAACGGGAGGAAATTTCACTTTAAATTTTTTTTTTTTAATTATTATATTCTTAGATTATTTTTTTTACTATGCTTTCATTTTCTATACACACTGTAAATCACTTTGTGATTCTGTCTGTGAAATCCGCTATATAAATAAATGGAAATTACCGGTACTTATTTTTACTGTAAGCTTTATATTTCTCGGTACGAGCGAAAGTTTGACAGACATAGCAACAGTAACTAATGGGGGCGGGGCTAAGCGGAACAAACTTTCGCGCGGAGGGGTAGCAGGCTAATGTGTGGACCACAATTACACAAATATATACATTTGTGACTCGCACCTCAAAGGTCGTCGAGCCAGAGCCAGCGCCTGCAGAGAAACAAAAATGTGACGGGCACACACTGTGTCATTCACCGGGAAGCACTCGCGTCAAGGCAGCTCAGCCCTGAACTCAATGAGGTTTTAACAGATGTTGTGAGCGCGGTAAATTTGATCAAAACACGACCACTGAAAGTGAGACTGTTCTCTGCACTGTGTGAGGAAATGGGAGCTGGTCATACAGCCGTGCTGTTTCACAGTGAAGCAAGGTGGCTCTCCTGGGGGAAAGTGCTGTCACTTGCCAAATGCATAGCTCCTCCTTTTTTTTTTGCAAAGATTGCAAAGTGGCACTTTTATTGTATTTATTATTGAACTTGATGCAAGTTATTTGATTTATTATTGAACTTGATGCAAGTTATAACACTTTTTTTGATTTATTATTGAACTTGATGCAAGTTATAACACTTTTGTTTTATTTATTATTGAACTTGATGCAAGTTATTTTATTTATTATTGAACTTGATGCAAGTTATAACACTTTTATTTGATTTATTATTGAACTTGATGCAAGTTATTTGATTTATTATTGAACTTGATGCAAGTTATAACACTTTGTTTGATTTATTATTGAACGTGATGCAAGTTATAACACTTTTTGATTTATTATTGAACTTGATGCAAGTTATAACACTTTTTTGATTTATTATTGAACTTGATGCAAGTTATAACACTTTTTTTGATTTATTATTGAACTTGATGCAAGTTATAACACTTTTATTTAATTTATTATTGAACTCGATGCAAGTTATAACACTTTTTTTGATTTATTATTGAACGTGATGCAAGTTATAACACTTTTTTTGATTTATTATTGAACTTGATGCAAGTTATAACACTTTTGTTTTATTTATTATTGAACTTGATGGAAGTTATTTTATTTATTATTGAACTTGATGCAAGTTATACCACAGCTGCACAGTTATTTTATTTATTATTGAACTTAATGTTATTTTATGTTATTGAGTTCGAATGTATACAACTTGATGTTCAATAAATTTCAAAATGTTAAAGCTTGGCATTAGCGCTCTGTTGGGGCGATGGGGGCAGGTGGGGCTTGAAAACTCCCCCTTGTCCAAAGTGGGGGATGACAAAAAAAGTTTGAGAACCACTGCTATAACCCCTTTGTTTCAAATGTTTGTTCCACTCGTGGCAGTCGGGCACCAGCATACCGTCTTTGACAACTTGAAGTGGCATAAAACACTGAAAGCGATTGTTCCTATAACCCCTTTGTTTTAAATGTTTTATGCCACTTCAAGTTGTCAAAGACGTGCTGTGAAATACAGCCGACAGGATTGCGCACCAAACACGAAGCAAGGCCAAAGCGCATGCATGGTGCAGGACAGGGCCGGCCCGTGGCATAGGCCGTATAGGCAAATGCTAAGGGCGCCGTCCATCAGGGGGCGCCACGCCAGTGCCACAAATGTTGGAGAAAAAAAAAAAAAAAAAAAAAAAAAGTTGGTACTATTATTTCTAAATACAAAAAATAATCCCACGTTAATTAAAATGCAAAGTAAAGCCTATTTATTAGAAATATTATTTGTTACAACATTACACCTCCCCCCGCACGATGCGCCCCCTCCCTTCCGGTATCATGACTCTTTTTGGACGTCACCACATCAAAAAATCAACACAAGATGTCAAAACGGCCAAAACTGTCAGGTGCCCAGGGAAGAAAAAAGAGAAAAGAAGAGGAGGAGAAACGAGAAAAGACAGAGTTAGCAGGTAGGTAACGTTAGCCTACATGAAATTATTTGTCTGTTACAGAATGTGATAGTAGCTGGCTTTTTAGCATTAAGCTAATGTTACATGATTCGGCAATTGCTAATCAATAAATAGCTAGTTCTGTTTTAACGTCGGGTTAATATTGTGGAGGGGGCTAAATTGTTATGGAAAATAATAATGTAACGTTAGGTAATTACAGTACTCCCACCTTACATTCCTCAGGGACATTTGTATTAGATCTTTTAAGCCGGTGTTTTTTGTTTACATTGTTATTGCCTTCTGGTTAGCTAATGTTTGCCCTGCAGGTAATAGTCACTTTTCCACCCCTTTATATATTAGGTATAGTTGTATGTAAAAAAAAAAGGTCAAAGACAAAGCTATTCAGTTTCTTGTGAGTATATACACTTCACTGCCGATGTGGGGGGGCGCCACCTAAAATCTTGCCTAGGGCGCCAGATTGGTTAGGGCCGGGCCTGGTGCAGGAGAACAAAGGACTTCTTTCATTTAAGGTTTGTGATAAACCATCAAACTCATTCGTTAAAAGGACTCTATAGTAATATAAAGTGAGTTTTTCTGGACATTATCATGCAAGAAAAGTTTATTTTTGGGACCGCGATCACCGCGTAATGATTTTTAAAGGTTGCATTACAAACATTTAACTGTCCCATGTGATCAGCCAGTGCGATTGGAAGTCCATGCTCAATTATTGCCTCCGTAAATAAAACTTCGGCATTTATCACATCCAAAGAATCTGTTTGGGCGACGAAAAACGTTGAAAGTTTTCCACTTGTATCGCTAGCAACGGCATTAGACTTGTGTTTTTTTGTCCCAACGTGGTCTTTTACATCGCTAATTCCTCCGTGTCCGATCGAAAAATCTTGTCTGCACAAGGTGCAATTCGCGTAGTTTTCACCCTTTTTTTTTTCCATTAATGAAAAACCGTATTTTTTATCACTGCAACCGTAACCCGGAATAGGTTGATGAAAACCGTACTAATTACGGGAAAACCGGAGTAGTTGGCAGGTATGCAGTCAAATGGGAAAAGTTTAAAAAAAAAAAAAAAGGTTTTTAAGCCGGCATTTAAAGTCAGTGTGAAAGGGGCTTTCGACACCATCCTGATGTTCATGTTAGCTTGGCTGTGAGATCACGATCTTTGAAACACACACACACACACTGTATATGCTTAAATAGCCCAGAGCAAAGGAAGCGCAGGAAAGCAAATATGCTGCCAAAGACGTCAGGAAAAATAACAACACGCTGCAGACAAAAGAAATGATTGGGAGCGCTTGATTCACGTCTCACCCTCACACACACTCTCTCTCTCTCTCTCACACACACACACACACACACACACACACACATGATTCCCGGGCGCGGCACCGCTGCTGCCCATTGCTCCCCTCACCTCCCAGGGGGTGAACAAGGGGATGGGTCAAATGCAGAGGACACATTTCACCACACCTAGTGTGTGTGTGACAATCATTGGTACTTTTAACTTAACACACACACACACACACACACACTAGGGATGTCCCGATCCGATATTTGGATCGGATCGGCTGCCGATATTTGCCAAAAATTGCGTATCGGCAAGGCATGGGAAAATGCCGATCCAGATCCAGTTTTAAAAAAAAACTCCGGTTCGTGTTTTCCAACGCACCTATTTAAATAATACATTTGTCATGTCTGTGTGATCATGTTTTGTTTTAGTAATGTTCGGTTTAAATTTTGGACTTTTTGTGCACTTTTGTTTTGTTTTGTCACCATAGCAACCATTAGTTTCACCTGTCACGTCACGCACCTGTTCCACGTTTGGACTCATTGTGCACTCTTGTCACCATAGCAACCATTATTTTTCACCTGTCACGTCACGCACCTGTTTCACGTTTTGAGTCACGCACCTGCTTTCACTAATCATGTCCATAGTATTTAAGTTCATTCATTTTCTGTTGTTCGTCCTGACGACATCACCACATTTATGCTCCTGCACACTCTCCACACCCTGATGACCCTTGCTACTCTTTTTTTCATGCCGGTTCCATGCCAAGTAAGTTTTTGTTTGTTAAGCCACAGTTAGTGTTTTGTTTAATTGTTCATAGTTTCTGCCAATGTGCAAGTTTTGTGTTTAAAGTCTAGTTTTATTCTCCGCCACTGTGCGCGCTTTTTGTTTATTCCTTTTTTTGATAGTTTAAAATAAATCATGTACCCACCTTCAAGCCTTGACCAGTCCAGTTCATTTGCACCACGGGAGAACAAACCAAGCCAAAGTCCAAGTCCTGACAACATTCCACTTTTCTGCTGCTCCGTAATTTCCGTTCCGCATTTTCCAGCACACCTTCAACACATCCACAATTCTCACGCAGTTGCTTTTAGCTGCTGGCATTACACGACAGGCTCTTCTCACTAGTGATGGGTCCGGCAACACCGATGCATCGGCGCATGCGTCGAGCTCATAGAGCAAAACCCTGTGTCGGTGCGCCTACCGCTTTTAGAAAGTCACGTGACCGATCATGAGCTGTTTTGGTCACGTGACCGATACGCGAACTGTGTCGCACTGACGCCTCCTCTGTGCCCTGTGAGCGGCTCTTTTCTACAGCCGGAGAAATAATAACTAAGAAAAATCGTCTAAAATGTAATACGTCGGAAAATTTTTTTATTTTTTTTTAAATAAAAATGTGTAAAAAAATAAAATTAAAAAAATTCCCAGTCCACAATCATCCACAACACGTACTCTTAGATTTCCGTGTTATGATACATGTTCACATTATTTATTGACTGTATCTAAAAGAGATAAAAATATATTTTTATTTAAATGAAGATATGAAATAATCCTAAATGAAATACAATGACTTGGTTTATATTATTGTATATACCGTATTTTCCGCACTATTAGCCGCACCTAAAAACCACAAATTTACTCAAAAGCTGACAGTGCGGCTTTTAACCCGGTGCGCTTTATATATGGATTAATATTAAGATTCATTTTCATAAAGTTTCGATCTCACAACTTCGGTAAACAGCCGCCATCTTTTTTCCCGGTAGAACAGGAAGCGCTTCTTCTACGCAAGCAACCGCCAATGTAAGCACCCGCCCCCATAGAACAGGAAGCGCTTCTTCTTCTACTGTAAGCAACCACCCGCCCGCGTAGAAGAAGAAAAAGCGCGCGGATATCACCGTACGTTTCATTTCCTTTGTGTGTTTACATCTGTAAAGACCACAAAATGGCTCCTACTAAGCGTCAGGGATCCGGTTCATGAAAAGACGCAATCTCTCCATCCACACACGGATTACTATTTCACAGCAACTGATATTCCTGTGAAACGCACTGTGGATACAACGGGAGCACGTACGGTGAATATTCGCACCACAGGGAATGAGAAGTCATCCTTCACTGTGGTTCTAGCTTGCCATGCTAATGGCCAGAAACTTCCACCCATGGTGATATTCAAAAGGAAGACCTTGCCAAAAGAGACCTTTCCAGCCGGCGTCATCATAAAAGCTAACTCGAAGGGATGGATGATGAAAAGATGAGCGAGTGGTTAAGGTAAGTTTAAGTTTACGCGAAGAGGCCGGGTGGCTTTTTTCACGCAGCTCTGTCCATGTTGATATACGTATGTTTGTGATTGCACATTTGCGTACATTTTGGGAGTGAACAGAGTTGTTAGAACGCTGGTTTTTAATATATTATTAAAGTTTGACTGACCTATCTGACTGTTTTTTTGACATTCCTTTAGCGCAGTTAGATGCGGCTTACAACACGGGGCGGCTTATAGGTGGACAAAGTTTTGAAATATGCCGTTCATTGAAGGCGCGGCTTTTAACCCAGGGCGCCTTATGGTGCGGAAAATACGGTACTAGGGCAGGGGTCACCAACGCGGTGCCCGCGGTCACCAGGTAGCCCGTAAGGACCAGATCAGTCGCCCGCTGGCCTGTTCTAAAAATAGCTCAAAGAGCAGCACTTACCAGTGAGCTGCCTCTATTTTTTAAATTGTATTTATTTACTAGCAAGCTGGTCTCGCTTTGCTCGACATTTGTAATTCTAAAAGAGACAAAACTCAAATAGAATTTGAAAATCCAAGAAAATATTTTAAAGACTTGGTCTTCACTTGGAATAAGCGGTAGAAAATGGATGGATGGATGGGTCTTCACTTGTTTAAATAAATTCATTTATTTTCTACTTTGCTTCTTATTACTTTTAGAAATACAATTTTAGAGAAAAAATACAACCTTAAAAATGATTTTAGGATTTTTAAACAAATATACCTTTTTACCTTTTAAATTTCTTCCTCTTCTTTCCTGACAATTTAAATCAATGTTCAAGTAATTTTTTTATTTTTTTTTATTGTAAAGAATAATAAATATTTTAGCTTGTGGTTTTTCGACGAAGAATATTTGTGAAATATTTCTTCAAACTTACTATGATTAAAATTCAAAAAAATTATTCTGGCAAATCTAGAAAATCTGTAGAATCAAATTTGAATCTTATTTCAAAGTATTTTGAATTTCTTTTAAAATTTTTGTTCTGGAAAATCTAGAAAAAATACTGATTTGTCTTTGTTAGAAATATAGCTTGGTCCAATTTGTTAAATATTCTAACAAAGTGCAGATTGGATTTTAACCAATTTAAAACATATCATCAAAATTCTAAAATGTATCTTAATCAGGAAAAATTACTAATGATGTTCCATAAATTATTTTTTTTATTTTTTCAAAAAGATTCAAATTAGCTAGTTTTTCTCTTCTTTTTGTCGGTTGAATTTTGAATTTTAAAGAGTCGAAATTGAAGATAAACTATGTTTTAAAATTGTATTTTAATTTTTTTCGTGTTTTCTCCTCTTTTAAACCGTTCAATTAAGTGTTTTTTTTCATCCTTTATTCTCTACAAAAAACCTTCCGTAAAAGGAAAAAAAAAATGTACGACGGAATGACAGACAGAAATACCCATTTTTTTTATATATATACATTTATTTATTTAGCTATTCTTGTTTAAATCACACTTACGTGTAACTTACAAATGACAATATATTTATTTATTTAAGTGTGTATCAAACTGGTAGCCCTTCGCATTAATCAGTACCCAAGAAGTAGTTTTTGGTTTCAAAAAGGTTGGTGACCCCTGTACTAGGGCATCAAATCAGTGTCAGTTGAGTCGGTCCATAGGTTGCCTGTAGGGATTTTTAATGTCCAGCAGATGTCAGTATTTAGTGACACAGTATCGACACAGTATCAATACAGTTTTGCAATGTGTCGAAACGCTTCATGACGCCTCATCAACCCATCACTACTTCTCACTCTTTCCTGTGTCTCCCTCTCACAGACAGCGAGCGCACCTTCTTACACACGTCACATACTGTCAAGACATACGTCACATACTGTCACGTCATACGTCACATACGTATACGCCCTCTCCCAGCAGAGAGCGAGGTAGCGGCGTGGCTAACGTTAGCTGTGATGCTAGCGCAGCCGCTAAGGTGCGCGCCTGCTCAAGCGTCCTCTGCGCACGGCAAATCTATGCCACGCACAAAATCAAATAAAAAAATAAGCGCATAACAATTTTCGACACACGGACACGACAGAGACAACAGTTTTCGTCATCATTGTTCAAATATTGTGACGTCTGTCGAGACGCTTATCTTCATTCGGTGCCACACGTCCACACCATCAAAATGGCAAAAATGTCCACATCAACCAACTTTAGATTTATTCTCATATCAAACTCTTTTGGCTGTCTTTTTGACACTTACATCAGGCGCCCCCCTCCACACCCTGGATTATAAATAATGTAAATAATTCAATGTGATTATCTTGTGTGATGACTGTATTATGATGATAGTATATATCTGATAGTATATATCTGTATCATGAATCAATTTAAGTGGACCCCGACTTAAACAAGTTGAAAAACTTATTCGGGTGTTACCATTTAGTGGTCAATTGTACGGAATATGTACTTCACTGTGCGACCTACTAATAAAAGTCTCAATCAATCAATCAAAACACATAGAATCATCATACTGCTGTGATTATATGCATCAAGTGTTCATTCAAGGCTAAGGCAAAATATCGAGATATATATCGTGTATCGCAATATGGCCTTAAAATATTGCAATATTAAAAAAAGGCCATATCGCCCAGCCCTAGTTTCAATGATGCCATTTCTGTTTGTCATGTATAATTTTGTCTATTTTGTGTTTATCCTTGAATAAACAGGTCAGTTTCTTGTCACCAACCATTGTGTATTATTCAAACTCCCCTAATTCAGCTGGCTAGTTGTTATCAAGAGTACCGTATTTTCCGCACTATTAGCCGCACCTAAAAACCACAAATTTACTCAAAAGCTGACAGTGCGGCTTTTAACCCGGTGCGCTTTATATATGGATTAATATTAAGATTCATTTTCATAAAGTTTCGGTCTCGCAACTACGGTAAACAGCCGCCATCTTTTTTCCCCGTAGAAGAGGAAGTGCTTCTTCTTCTACGCAAGCAACCGCCAAGGTAAGCACCCGCCCCCATAGAACAGGAAGCGCTTCTTTTTCTACTGTAAGCAACCACCCGCCCGCGTAGAGGAAGAAAAAGCGCGCGGATATTACCGTACGTTTCATTTCCTTTGTGTGTTTACATCTGTAAAGACCACAAAATGGCTCCTACTAAGCGACAGGGATCCGGTTCATGAAAAGACGCAATCTCTCCATCCGCACACGGATTACTATTTCACAGCAACTGCCTAAAGACTTTCAAGAAAAGCTGGCTACTTTCCGTGCATATTGTAAAAACAAGATAGCTGAAAAAAAGATCCGGCCAGAGAACATTATCAACATGGACGAGGTTCCACTGACTTTTGATATTCCTGTGAACCGCACTGTTGATACAACGGGAGCACGTACGGTGAATATTCGCACCACAGGGAATGAGAAGTCATCCTTCACTGTGGTTCTAGCCTGCCATGCTAATGGCCAGAAACTTCCACCCATGGTGATATTCAAAAGGAAGACCTTGCCAAAAGAGACCTTTCCAGCCGGCGTCATCATAAAAGCTAACTCGAAGGGATGGATGAAGAAAAGATGAGCGAGTGGTTAAGGTAAGTTTACGCGAAGAGGCCGGGTGGCTTTTTTCACGCAGCTCCGTCCATGTTGATATACGACTCTATGCGCGCCCACATCACAGATGGTGTCAAAAAACAAGTGAAGCACACAAATACAACACTCGCCGTCATTCCGGGTGGATTAACCAAAGAACTCCAGCCGCTAGATATTGGTGTCAACAGGGCATTCAAATCACGACTGCGAACGGCGTGGGAACAATGGATGACCGAAGGCGAACACACCTTCACTAAGACAGGCAGACAGCGCCGGACGACATACGCCAACATCTGCCAGTGGATTGTAAATGCCTGGGCAGATATTTCGGTCACAACTGTGGTCCGAGCTTTCCGGAAGGCAGGATTCACAGAACTGCTGGACAACAGTGACACTGACTCCGATGACTTCGACGAGACGGAACCGGCCATTTTGGATCCCACATTTGCCCAACTTTTCACTTCGGACACCGAAGACGAAGAATTCGAGGGATTTACGAATGAAGAATAACTTCAGAAAGTGAGCGTTATGTTTATTTTGTGTGTTGTGACATTAACGTTCGAGCAACATTATGTTGCTATTGCTCTGCACTATTTTGAATTTTACTATGTTTGTGATTGCACATTTGCGTACATTTTGGGACAGAGTTGTTAGAACGCTGGTTTTTAATATATTATTAAAGTTTGACTGACCTATCTGACTGTTTTTTTGACATTCCCTTTAGCGCAGCGTAGGCGCGGCTTATAGTCCGGGGCGGCTTATAGGTGGACAAAGTTTTGAAATATGCCATTCATTGAAGGTGCGGCTAATAACCCGGGGCGGCTTATAGTGCGGAAAATACGGTACTAAAACCCTTTTCAACATGATTCTGACAACTAAGTAGGCTAAATAACTTTCAACTTTAATACATGCTCGGATAGGCCAGTATCGGTCAGTATCGGTATCGGTCAGTATCGGTATCGGATCGGAAGTGCAAAAACAATATCGGTATCGGATCGGAAGTGCAAAAACCTGGATCGGGACATCCCTAACACACACACACACTAAAACAAGACAGAAGACGAGAAGTAAATAGGTTGGACTTACAGAAGGAGTCAGGAACAGTCGGGAGCGCTCCGAGCTTCAGCCAAGGTCTGAAGGCTTCATGGCGTTACGGGAGGTGTGGGGGGTGGCACTGAAGAAACCTCTGCTGTTTATCGTCTGACGGAAACAAAAATAATCCCTTTCCTTTTTGTGTCCTCCTTTTCTTGTTCTCCCGAAAAGCAATCACCTTGCCGGCTGAGAGACATAAACGAGAAAACGTGGTGTTGATGCAGACGAAAAAGAGGATTCTCAGGAGTGCAAAAAGCAGGCCAGGGCAACAAAACAGGATTCTTGTGCCTCGACCTCCTCTCTCTGCCTTCCACGTTTGTCCCTTTCCGCTCTCTCTCCTTCCCTCAGATGTCGCTGGGAATGACAATGAGTCGCATGCTGTCTGCCGCTCCTGGCTCCGAGCCCTGACGCGTGGAAAAAGACTTGTCTGTCCGCCTGTGGGTTTACTCAGTCATATTTCCTGCAGGCCCAAAAGAGACAGTCCAGGCAGGCGGCGATGGTGGGGGAGTTTAAAACCTGAGTACCTGCAGACAATCCCTCCCCGGCCCACTGCACTCCAATACAGCACCGATGGGCTTTTTAAAAAGGCTTTTAAACAACCCTTGTTAATTCTCTCTCTCTCTCTTACTCGACTACCTGTTGGCTCGTTATCTCTTCTGGACAGTCTTATTCCTCAATCTCTGCTTAAAAAAAAAATTGTAATAGTGGGAGAAAATTGTTCCTTATAAAAATGTGCTCTCCTTCTCCTGCCCTGACAAGCAAATCAGGACAAAGTCTTGTTTTTCCCCGGAGAGGAGGTTTTCAATTACTCCTCGCCTGGAAAGGGTGCGCCCAACGAACGTTGCAATCTCAACAGGATATCCGGGGGATGGTTCCGGACGTGTCTGAAAGTGCCATCCCGTCGCTGGGGCATCGCGGCGGCCTATTTTGTTTCTGATGGGCCCGCAGACGAGCTGAATTATCTGCTCTGCGGGTTGGATGGCGGCGAATGGACTCCTACCCAGGCCTGGTTCAGTTTGTCCAAAGCAGCCTGACCGGTGCGCTTGTAAAGAAGGGTTGTTACCGGTTAGCCGTCCGCCGAAGACGTCACATCTAGGAGATGGAGAAAGAATGTATGAAAGGTTAGCATGCTGACATTTGTGTCACTCCGCTTCACCACACGTGTCACTCTGCTCGTCGTCACACTCCTGCCTGTCTGCTCTGTCCTTGTCACTCCCACCCTCGTAAACACCGTACTCACTCTGCAGTTTTCTCAATTTTAACTTCTCCTTTTGACCCCGTCACATCCTCCTCCAATTCTCTGAGGGTTCTACATTCGCACCTGATAATTACACTTTCTATTATTCCTCAAATAGCTGTCTATCATTCTCCAAGCGTGTTCTCGACAAGCGATGGTGCAGAATAGGGCTGCAGCTAACGATTATTTTTCTATCGATTAATCTATAGATTATTTTTTTTTCGATTAATCGGTTAATCTATAGATTATTTTTTTCGATTAATCTATAGATTATTTTTCCTTTTACCGATTTTTTTTTTTTATTTAAAATGAAGAGGAAAAAATAAATGTAGGCCAGTTTTTTCAAAAGGCATGGCTTTTATTTACAAAAAAAAAAAGTATGGCCACTCAGTCAACATTGACAACAACATGACAAAATATTCTGTAACAATGTAAACATTTAAAACTTTTAACATTTAACAAAATTAAAAGTAGCTTATTTGCTTTTTAATGTGCAAATATAAAAGTAAACATCCAGTGCAAATCTTAATATTCTGGAATAGTATAAGCATTTCAAAAGTAAAAGTATTGCTTATTTTGCTTTAAAATGTGCAAAAATAAAGATAAACATCCAATACAAAAAAGTGCAAAACGGAAATATTCTGTAACAAGTGTAAACATTTCAACAAAAGTAAAAGTATTGCTTATTTGCTAAAATGTGCAAAAATAAAGCTAAACATCCAATACAAAAAAGTGTACAGTGTAAACATTTCAACAAAAGTAAAAGTATTGCTTATTTTGCTTAATAACACAACAATGATAGTATGATTAAAGTGAAAGTTAATTGTTGGTTTGTACATAGTATATGTAACTGTTAATGTTGTAAAAGGTATTTGCACAACTAATTAACGTTAGCGTTTGTGACACGTCTTGTGCCGTGGGGTTCTTTCAGGACCGACAGACTGAACGCCAGACGGCTTTGCCAGGTTTACAATCTTTTAATTTTACACAAAGTCTTTTCTCTTCCAACTGCGCGGATCGCGCACCTGGGCACGATTGCGGCGTCGCTCCCGGCGCGCCCCGCCTCGCCGCTCGCTCGCCGCCGCCGCCTCTCCACAGCGTTAAAGAGGAGCGCGTCTTTGTAAACACTGAACAGGCACGCCAAACGCGCCTCTCAGAGCGAAACGGTGCTTTAGTTTATGAATTTACAACGCAGATACAAATGACACATTCATGTTTTTGTGTAATGATGACAACGTATACGCACGCGGACGATTGACTTGTTGATGGTGATGGCAAGAACGCTGTCAGGGGTTTTCTTTTCAAATGTTCGTTCATAGCCGTTGTGCTGCTATGATAGGCCATTTCCGCTCGACACAGTGTGCATACAACAACATTATTAGGCCGTTTATTGAAATACTCCCACACTTTTGACGACTTTTGGCGTGCTTTTTTCCCCTCGCTCGCATCGTCTGCTTTGCGCTCCGCCATGACAGTAAAGTAGAGTGACGTAAATATGCGACGCGCCGACGCACAAAAACGGCGTCGACGTATTTACGTAACCGATGACGTCGACTACGTCGACGCGTCGTTTCAGCCTTAGTGCAGAATGAGACCTCTCACACGTTTCAGTCACCATTTTATGTTTTGTTAGCTGGCATAACTGAGGTACCACTAGTGTTCAAATTTGGCATAATAACAAATTCATTTGTCATTTTTGTGGAAACTATTCCCCGACTAGGGATTGATTGATTGACACTTTTATTAGTAGATTGCACAGTTCAGTACATATTCCGTACAATTGACCACTAAATGGTAACACCCCAGTGTTTCCCACACATTCATTTATTTGTGGCGGCCCGCCACGAAAGAATTACGTCCGCCACAAATGGATTTTTCGGCTTTTGACTCGCTCGACCGCTCATAAAAGCAATGGGACTCTGTCTGTGAATGTACCTTGTAGTTACAACTCCGGTGCAGTAGGTGGCGGTAGCCTACTATGCATTGTAACTCCGCCAATAGCACTTAATTCACCTGGTGGGCCAGAAGAAGAAGAAGAAGAAGAAGGCGGAGTAAAAGAACAGACCGACCGGATCAAAATACGAGGGCAACCCAACATTTTGGGTTGCCGACCCCTGGATTAGCATGAGCGTTTTTACATGCCGATTTAAACCCCTTTCGAATTTGATAATGAAACTACAACTAAGATGCACGTTATTTAGACAGCTATAGTGTGTAACATGTACACCACTTACGATATAAACACTTTGTACGGCTCAAAAAAGACAAAACTGGCACAATCAGCTTCATGGCAAAAACTAATTCCTATGGAGGCAACACACTGTTGCCCAGAGCCGTGCATTGCTGGGTTGCATATGACGTCATGTCCGCTCCGGTGTGATCCACTTGATGGTCAACAAGATTGAGTCCAGCGTTAAATCCAGTGAGAATCCTTACTAAATGAAGTTTGAACTGAAAATGCCGCTCTGCTGTGCTGTTCCAAGCAGTCAAGTTGAGAGATGGGAAAGAGCTTCTAATAAGAGTCCCGACAGAAGTGGTTCATAAAAAGTCAGGAATAAAGTCAGGGAAATTACGAAAGTGCATCGAGGGAAATGGCTCTGAAAAATATCACTTTCATCATCTTGTGGAATTTAGTTGGATCATGCTCGTGTCTGCAGAGATAACTTAGTCGAAGATTTGCTTCATCATTTCACTTTCTGTGATGCAATCGAGTTTATTCTCTACTATATTAGTAGTGTTTGAGAGCAGAACTAAACGTAAAGAAATTACAATAGATCGCATTAGTTTGTGTTCTTTTGTGTGTGCTATGCCTAAATATAACGACAAAGACCGGGTTGTTGCAATGTTGATTAATAAAACAAAGCTGTTTTTGTTTTTTCTTTCAAACTGTCATTGCTCAAAACATAATATTGAATCAAAATCAATGTTATTATGAATTATTGACCTATCCAAGGTTCCGATTACTTCACATCAAATATTCCACTAAGAAAAATATTTTTGGTGGAAGATTTTGCAAATTTAAAATAAATTACCCAAAAATGTATATTTTGTTATTTTCTTACTGTACCGAAAATGAACCGAACCGTGACCTCTAAACCGAGGTACGTACTGAACCGAAATTTTTGTGTACCGTTACACCCCTACTTAATAGTATCACATAAACTATCAGTGATTCTCAAACTGTGGATTAGACTTAGACAAACTTTATTGAACCATCCATCCATCTTCTTTCGCTTATCCGAGGTCGGGTCGCGGGGGCAGCAGCCTAAGCAGGGAAGCCCAGACTTCCCTCTCCCCAGCCACTTCGTCCAGCTCTTCCTGTGGGACCCCGAGGCGTTCCCAGGCCAGCCGGAAGACATAGTCTTCCCAACGTGTCCTGGGTCTTCCCCGCGGCCTCCTACCGGTCGGACGTGCCCTAAACACCTCCCTAGGGAGGCGTTCGGGTGGCATCCTGACCAGATGCCCGAACCACCTCATCTGGCTCCTCTCGATGTGGAGGAGCAGCGGCTTTACTTTGAGCTCCCCCCGAATGACAGAGCTTCTCACCCTATCTCTAAGGGAGAGCCCCGCCACCCGGCGGAGGAAACTCATTTCGGCCGCTTGTACCCGTGATCTTGTCCTTTCGGTCATAACCCAAAGCTCATGACCATAGGTGAGGATGGGAACATAGATCGACCGGTAAATTGAGAGCTTTGCCTTCCGGCTCAGCTCCTTCTTCACCACAACGGATCGATACAGCGTCCGCATTACTGAAGACGCCGCACCGATCCGCCTGTCGATCTCACGATCCACTCTTCCCTCACTCGTGAACAAGACTCCGAGGTACTTGAACTCCTCCACTTGGGGCAAGATCTCCTCCCCAACCCGGAGATGGCACTCCACCCTTTTCCGGGCGAGAACCATGGACTTGGACTTGGAGGTGCTGATTCTCATCCCAGTCGCTTCACACTCGGCTGCGAACCGATCCAGTGAGAGCTGAAGATCCTGGCCAGATGAAGCCATCAGGACCACATCATCTGCAAAAAGCAGAGACCTAATCCTGCAGCCACCAAACCAGATCCCCTCAACGCCTTGACTGCGCCTACAAATTCTGTCCATAAAAGTTATGAACAGAATCGGTGACAAAGGGCAGCCTTGGCGGAGTCCAACCCTCACTGGAAAAGTGTCCGACTTACTGCCGGCAATGCGGACCAAGCTCTGGCACTGATCATACAGGGAGCGGACTGCCACAATCAGACAGTCCGATACCCCATACTCCCTGAGCACTCCCCACAGGACTTCCCGAGGGACACGGTCAAATGCCTTCTCCAAGTCCACAAAACACATGTAGACTGGTTGGGCAAACTCCCATGCACCCTCAAGGACCCTGCCGAGAGTATAGAGCTGGTCCACAGTTCCACGACCAGGACGAAAACCACACTGTTCCTCCTGAATCCGAGGTTCGACTATCCGCCGTAGCCTCCTCTCCAGTACACCTGAATAGACCTTACCGGGAAGGCTGAGGAGTGTGATCCCACGATAGTTAGAACACACCCTCCGGTTCCCCTTCTTAAAGAGAGGAACCACCACCCCGGTCTGCCAATCCAGAGGTACCGCCCCCGATGTCCACGCGATGCTGCAGAGTCTTGTCAACCAAGACAGCCCCACAGCATCCAGAGCCTTAAGGAACTCCGGGCGGATCTCATCTACAGTACCTACTTTATTGAACCACAAAGGAAATTGTTCCACACAGTAGCTCAGTTACAAAGGATGGAAAGGATAAGGATGGAAAGGATAATGCACACAAGGGCACAAAAAGAGGTTGAAAGCTAAAAGGTATAAAGTAGACTAAAAATGTACTATTGTAGCAATAAATCACAAGTGTCTTAAAGGGCTGCGCACGCCACAAAGCCAAATAATTGCTTGATTAAAGTATAGTGGGGTTTTTTTCCTGTTTTCAATTCTATATTTGTCTATATCCAAACACAGTGTCACTGATCAAACTGTGTATAATGTTACAGTGGCCAAAAATATTAAATATACTTGGTAAATAAAACCTATGCCTTGTTTTTGATGAATATTTAGGCCTACTACGCCACAAATGTTGGTCATAATAGTGGTACTTGGAGAGCTAAGTTTTTTCTGGGGTAGTACATTTTTGACAACCACCAAACTAGACCCCTCGTAGGCTCAACAGCATACAGAATCCTGAGTCCGATAAATATTGTTGGAAAGCAAATCATGGAAATCTAGCGAAACAATGAAACAAAATATGAACTTCACACCATTAAAACAACTGCGGACATGAAATGTAGATGAATATTTCTACCATGAACTGCAAATACTAATCTTTTTCTTTTTCTCATTAGCGTCACGATCACAGCAGCACGACACTCGTTATGTCAATCAAATACGTTACTTAGCGATGCACCAATAAGTCCAACATTGCCTTTTTACGGATTATTGCCTAATTTGTGAGCCGCTCAGATGTTAAGACATGATGTGCCTCCAATCTTGTCATCGCTAAATCCTTATAAGTGTCAGGGAAGTTAGGTCAAGGCAAGCAGTGACGTCTATTTCGGTGATGATTAATAGTTTTAATATTTTGTAAATTATTTTTCTTAAGAGTGGAAGACTCCACTCCATTTAAAATATTTTTTCATGACACCTTATATATTTGCCTCTAAACCTTTCAAAAAATGCCCAAAATGTGCACTGATGCAGGTAAATAAACAGTAGCCTATGGGACTCTAGACTACCACCTGAAACCTTAAACTTTAATATGATCCAATCATGCCATTTATATTACTATATACTGTATTGCAAAACTATTTTGTGAGATAAAAACAAATAGTTAAATATCTGCTCGTCACCTTTATTCATGATTTTAAAGCAAGTTATACATAAAAAAATCTTATAATCAAATGAATATGAATTTTGATTAATCATAGGTTATTACCCACATGCATACTGTAAATACATTTTTTTCAAAGCAGCCCTCTGAAAGCAGCCATTACTGCGATGTGGCGCTCAATGAAAATTAGTTTAGTACCCCCTGGTGTTCTTTCCTGACGAAATACACCAAAACAATAAGTTTAAATATACAGTACATGCCAAAAGTTGGGACACACCTTCTCCTCATTCAATGAGTTTTCTTTATTTTCATGACTATTTACATGGTAGATTGTCACTGAAGGCATCAAAACTATGAATGAACACATGTTGAGTTTAGGGCTGCAGCTAACGATTATTTTTCTATCGATTAATCTATAGATTATTTTTTTTGATTAATCGGTTAATCTATAGATTATTTTTTCGATTAATCTATAGATTATTTTTCCTTTTACCGATTTTTTTTTTTATTTAAAATGAAGAGGAAAAAATAAATGTAGGCCAGTTTTTTCAAAAGGCATGGCTTTTATTTACAAAAAAAAAAGTATGGCCACTCAGTCAACATTGACAACAACATGACAAAATGTTCTGTAACAATGTAAACATTTAAAACTTTTAACATTTAACAAAATTAAAAGTAGCTTATTTGCTTTTTAATGTGCAAATATAAAAGTAAACATCCAGTGCAAATCTTAATATTCTGGAATAGTATAAGCATTTAAAAAGTAAAAGTATTGCTTATTTTGCTTTAAAATGTGCAAAAATAAAGATAAACATCCAATACAAAAAAAGTGCAAAACGGAAATATTCTGTAACAAGTGTAAACATTTCAACAAAAGTAAAAGTATTGCTTATTTGCTAAAATGTGCAAAAATAAAGCTAAACATCCAATACAAAAAAGTGTACAGTGTAAACATTTCAACAAAAGTAAAAGTATTACTTATTTTGCTTAATTACACAACAATGATAGTATGATTAAAGTGAAAGTTAATTGTTGGTTTGTACATAGTATATGTAACTGTTAATGTTGTAAAAGGTATTTGCACAACTAATTAACGTTAGCGTTTGTGACACGTCTTGTGCCGTGGGGTTCTTTCAGGACCGACAGACTGAACGCCAGACGGCTTTGCCAGGTTTACAATCTTTTAATTTTACACAAAGTCTTTTCTCCCCTGTCTCTTGCGGCGTCGCTCCCGGCGCGCCCCGCCTCGCCGCTCGCTCGCCGCCGCCGCCTCTCCACAGCGTTAAAGAGGAGCGCGTCTTTGTAAACACTGAACAGGCACGCCAAACGCGCCTCTCAGAGCAAACGGTGCTTTAGTTTATGAATTTACAACGCAGATGCAAATGACACATTCATGTTTTTGTGTAATAATGACAACGTATACGCACGCGGACGATTGACTTGTTGATGGTGATGTCAAGAACGCTGTCGGGGGTTTTCTTTTCAAATGTTCGTTCATAGCCGTTGTGCTGCTATGATAGGCCATTTCCGCTCGACACAGTGTGCATACAACATTATTAGGCCGTTTATTGAAATACTACGACACTTTTGGCGTGCTTTTTTCCCCTCGCTCGCATCGTCTGCTTTGCGCTCCGCCATGACAGTAGTGTGACGTAAATATGCGACGCGCCGACGCACAAAAACGGCGTCGACGTATTTACGTAACCGATGACGTCGACTACGTCGACGCGTCGTTTCAGCCTTAGTTGAGTTATGTACTTAGCAAAAATAGGCGAAATAACTGATAACATGTTTTATATTCTAGTTTCTTCAAAATAGCCACCCTTTGCTCTGATTACTTTTTCGCACACTCTTGGCATTCTCTCGATGAGCTTCAAGAGGTAGTCACCTGGAATGGTTTACACTTCACAAGTGTCATAGTTTTGATGCCTTCAGTGACAATCTACAATGTAAATAGTCATGAGAATAAAGAAAACGCAATGAAATGAGAAGGTGTATCCAAACGTTTGGCCTGTACTGTAGTTCTAAATATACTGTGGCCCATAAACTTACAATAAAACATGCTTTTATTTTGTCAAAGTAAAAATTTGGGACAATTTTGCGCCGCTACATCCATGCAGTGTTTAGTGACCAGCGGCTCGCTAAAACGCTCCCGCTGGTGCAACGTGCGTTATTTTAAAAAAAGAACGACCAAAAAAATATTTATTATGTGTGGCAAGAGTAGTTAAATCCAATAATGAAATTTTGAATACAGTATTCAAATGAAGCGAAAGCTGCCAACACCAGTGACCCAGAGAAGCAGTAGAAGTTTTGTGGTAAGACACCAAATGAAACAGTAAGCTAAAAACAATAACACACTTTATTTTAAATGAACACAATACTTGACACTATGGGCCTATAGCAGGCGTGTTAAACTCGTTTTCATTGAGGGTCACATCGCAGTTATGGTTGCCCTCAGAGGGCCGCTTTTAACAGTGAATAATATACACTATGAACATAAATGTGTATATATAAAACATGTGTATAATTGTCTTTTAAGTACGCTGTACAAAACAGAATTTTTCAATTGTACCATATAAAACTGTCAACTCAGTTGCCACAATTTTACCGTAATATTTGCAGTTAGTTTTTTTTGTAATTTTACAGCATATAAAATAAAAAAAATACATGGAATTAAATGAAATGTAATGGAAAAACAGTACCACTATTTTTTTACGTAAAAATTCATGCAAGTTTTTTATTTTTTTAAATCTACGGTTATTCTGTTTCAGTGTATTATTACTCTATATTGAAAGTGGATTTTACTGTAAAAAAAAATGTTTACAGTAAATTTTTTACATGAACAGTTCGTTGATTACATGCTTTGATATTTAACTATTTATCTTTATTTGAACATTAACATTGTTTTGAAATGTATATAATATTGTTTTATTATTAGAGATGATTAAAGTGTAAATATATGTAATTGTTTATTTTTGTAATACATAAAAAGCGACAGACATAAAAAATACTTATAAAACCATCACTGTAAACATTATCATTTAAAGGGAAGAATGTAATAGAAAATATCAATACAAAGTGTCAAGACAGAATAAACTCTCAACAGAGATACAGTCTATAGGTCCCTGGGATATATAGATATCTAATGTATTCATACATTGTTTATGTAGTATATACCAGAGGTGGGACCAAGTCATTGTTTTGCAAGTCACAAGTAAGTCTCAAGTCTTTGCCCTCAAGTCCGAGTCAAGTCCCGAGTCAAGACAGGCAAGCCCCGAGTCAAGTCCAAAGTCAAGACTGGAAAGTCTCAAGTCAAGTCCTAAGTCCTGCATTTTGAGTTTCGAGTCCTTTCAAGTCCTTTTAACCACAGACAATCTCCCGAAATTCAGGCGGAGCTGGAGGCCACGCCCCCTCCAGCTCCACGCGGACCTGAGTCCGCTTTCCCACAATATAAAGAACGTCTACAGTAAAGCAGTCCGTCTGCCGTAAACAGCAATGTTGTGACACTCTTAAACAGGGCAATACTGCCATCTAGTGCATTTGATGAAAGCACTTTTGTGCGTGCCACACAGCAATGCATCATCAGAGAGGGTGTTCGGCATGGTTAGAAAAATAGTGACAGAGAATAGAACAAGGATGGACAATTCAACCCTTAACTCAACAATGAGTAGATGAGTGTTATGTGTCTGTATATGTGTAAATAAATGAACACTGAAATTCAAGTATTTCTTTTATTTATATATATATATATATATATATATATATATATATATATATATATATATATATATATATATATATATATACATATATATATATATATATATATATATATATATATATATATATATATATGTATGTGTGGGAAAGAAAATCACAAGACTATTTCATCTCTACAGGCCTGTTTCATGAGGGGGGGTACCCTCAATCATCAGGAGATTTTAATGGGAGCATTCGCATACCATGGTTTGTATAGGGCACAGAGTGGGTGGGTACAGGCTGGTGTAGGGGCGTGGTGATTGGCTCATGTGTTACCTAAGAGGTGTTTCCGTCTATGGCGGCATGCTGTTACAATTTCGCTGCGCTTGTTGAGGGATGACAGGTCTGGACGGTAAATAATAAACAGTTTCTCTTTCAAGCATAGGTTGCATCTTTTATTACCACTATTGTAAGGTGTGCTGGATGCAAGAATTTGCCATGTTATTGAATATTCAACATTATTGTCTTTGAGGTCCCAAATGTGTTTGCTGAGTTCTGTGGTATTTCGCAGGTTTTGGTTCCTGAAAGAAGCCTTGTGGTTGTTCCATCTGGTTTTGAATTCTCCCTCAGTTAATCCTACATATGTGTCGGATGTGTTAATGTCCTTGCGTATTACCTTAGATTGGTAGACAACTGATGTTTGTAAGCACCCCCCGTTGAGAGGGCAATCAGGTTTCTTTCGACAGTTACAGCCTTTGTTGGTTTTGGAGTCGCTCTGTCCGGGGGCCGACGGCTCATTTGCAATTGTTTTGTTGTGGTTTGAGATGATTTGTCGTATATTGTTCATGCAGCTGTAGCTCAATTTAATGTTGTTCTTGTTGAATACTTTTCTTAGGGTGTTGTCTTTGGGAAAGTGTTTGTCAATCAGATTGAGGAATTTGTGTCCAATGTTAGTTGAGACGTTTTTGCTGTATGGGGGGTTGTACCAGATGATGTCGTTTCGTTTTCTGTTCTTTTTTGGCTGGTTTCCTGGCGTGGGTTCATAGGTGAGGGTGAAATTGTATCCGCTTTCATCAAGGGCTTTTTGGTACGGGGGGGTTGCTTGGTCAAATTCAGCTTTGCTAGATGACAGCATCGATAGCCTTTTATTGATTCCGGTAGGTATTCTTTTCGTGGTGTTGGGTGGATGGTTGCTGTCATGGTGCACGTATTGGAGTGTTGTGTTGGGTTTCGTGAATGGTTGGTAGCTGTTATTTCTCAGGTTGAAAGTGACGTCAAGGCAGTTGACGGTTTGCTTGTTGGCTTCAATCGTGATCCGTAGGCCGTTCTCTTTGAAGATTTGGCATATGCGCTTCTTGGTATTCTCGCTGCTCCTTGGCGAGGCGCGACACACTGCCTATATATATATATATATATATATATCCATCCATCCATCCATCCATTTTCTACCGCTTATTCCCTTCGGGGTTGCGGGGATATATATATATATATATATATATATATATATATATATATATATATATATATATATATATATAAAATACTTGACTTGGTGAATTCTAGCTGTAAATATACTCCTCCCCTCTTAACCACACCCCCAACCACGCCCCCGCCCCAACCACGCCCCCCGCACCCACCCCCCGAAATTGGAGGTCTCAAGGTTGGCAAGTATGCTCCTGAGAGCGACACATTCTTTCACACATGTCTGTAGAAACAGTCTCCGTGCCTAAGTGCTTGATTGTATACACCTGTGGCCAGGCCAAGTGATTAGGACACCTGATTCTGATCATTTGGATGGCTGGCCAAATACTTTTGGCAATAAAGTATGGCTCGCTAGCTGCTATAGACATGCCGACTAAACACTACACTACTCTACTGAGTGCGATGTTAGATTCACCAAATGTGAACACAATTTCATTTAGTTTCATCAAATTGATTGTGTATTTTACAATTGTTACTCAGCAGACGATGTCTTAGTTTAAATCTCCAGCAAAAAATGATTACCTTAATCGTAAACCGTGATTAATCCCATTTATTGTCATTATTATTTCCGCCCCCGCTAATTTGTGTTTGTCACTTTTTAACAGGTGCCGAGAAATGAAGGCTGACAGGTATGAATGTGGATGACGGATGGCCAAATCACTGCTGGCCTCGGCTTAGACAGACTTGGCTGCTTTTCTCATTTTTTTCTGTTTTTGTTTCAGTTTTTTCGGAGGAGGGGGTTTATCCACACAACCTTTTAAAAAATCTAATATTAGCTGCCGGATGTCAAATCTTCAGCTCCCCAGCAGTTTGTCATTTCACTCTGTTACCATGCAACAGTTTGCACTTGTTGAATGTCTCGCAGCAATCCTGAGGCAACAAAAGCGCTCGGAGCTTAAATCTGGAATAGAATCTAAATCCATTCCAGACCCTGACGAGATCTTCTATTTAAGGGCAGCATTCAGTGTTATTTTCCCACAGCGGTAAAGAAGATGGTCTATATAGAATGAAACATGGATGTAAGAGCACCAATCAATACTGCGGTGTGGACATACGTGATCCTGCAGTTATAGCCGTATCCTCCTAGGATCATTCAGGCTGAGATCACTAATATGACGGGGCAGAGGTGCACAAACTCCGGGTCATGGTCCAAAATGGGTTATTCATTATTTATAGTACTGTATACATTATGTATAGTATAAATTAGTTTATGTAGAGTATACATTAGTATAGTTACTGCTGAGTCAAAACATGCAGCCCTACTAGTATTATTAGGTCCATCAGTGCTAAATATTATAAACTTATCACTTTCCTCTGGCACTGTTCCCCTAGCATTCAAGAAAGCGGTTATTCATCCTCTGCTCAAAAGACCTAACCTTGATCCTGACCTCATGGTAAACTACCGACCGGTGTCCCACCTTCCCTTTATTTCGTAAATCCTCGAAAAAATTGTCGCACAGCAGCTAAATGAACACTTAGTGTCTAACAATCTCTGTGAACCTTTTCAATCCGGTTTCAGGGCAAATCACTCTACGGAGACAGCCCTCGCAAAAATGACTAATGATCTACTGCTAACGATGGATTCTGATGCGTCATCTATGTTGCTGCTTCTTGATCTTAGCGCTGTTTTCGATACCGTCGATCATAATATTTTATTAGAGCGTATCAAAACACGTATTGGTATGTCAGACTTAGCTTTGTCGTGGTTTAACTCTTATCTTACTGACAGGATGCAATGCGTCTCCCATAATAATGTGACCTCGGACTATGTTAAGGTAACGTGCAGAGTTCCTCAGGGTTCGGTTCTTGGCCCTGCACTCTTTAGTATTTACATGCTGCCGCTAGGCGACATCATACGCAAATACGGTGTTAGCTTTCATTGTTATGCTGATGACACCCAACTCTACATGCCCCTAAAGCTGACCAACACGCCGGATTGTAGTCAGCTGGAGGCGTGTCTTAATGAAATTAAACAATGGATGTCCGCTAACTTCTTGCAACTCAACGCCAAGAAAACGGAAATGCTGATTATCGGTCCTGCTAAACACCGACATTTATTTAATAATACCACCTTAACATTTGACAACCAAACAATTACACAAGGCGAATCAGTAAAGAATCTGGGTATTATCTTCCACCCAACTCTCTCCTTTGAGTCACACATTAAGAGTGTTACTAAAACGGCCTTCTTTCATCTCCGTAATATCGCTAAAATTCGTTCTATTTTATCCACTAGCGACGCTGAGATCATTATTCATGCGTTCGTTACGTCTCGTCTCGATTACTGTAACGTATTATTTTCGGGTCTCCCTATGTCTAGCATTAAAAGACTACAGTTGGTACAAAATGCGGCTGCTAGACTTTTGACAAGAACAAGAAAGTTTGATCATATTACGCCTATACTGTATATACCTTTATATACCTACAGTATATATATATATATATATATACCTATACTGGCTCACCTGCACTGGCTTCCTGTGCACTTAAGATGTGACTTTAAGGTTTTACTACTTACGTATAAAATACTACACGGTCTAGCTCCGTCCTATCTTGTTGATTGCATTGTACCATATGTCCCGGCAAGAAATCTGCGTTCAAAGAACTCCGGCTTATTAGTGATTCCCAGGGCCCAAAAAAAGTCTGCGGGCTATAGAGCGTTTTCTATTGGGGCTCCAGTACTATGGAATGCCCTCCCGGTAACAATTAGAGATGCTACCTCAGTAGAAGCATTTAAGTCCCATCTTAAAACTCATTTGTATACTCTAGCCTTTAAATAGACCCCCTGTTAGACCAGTTGATCTGCCGTTTCTTTTCTTTTCTCCTCTGCTCCCCTTTTCCTTGTGGAAGGGGGGGCACAGGTCCGGTGGCCATGGATGAAGTACTGGCTGTCCAGAGTCGGGACCCGGGGTGGACCGCTCGCCTGTGCATCGGCTGGGAACATCTCTGCGCTGCTGACCCGTCTCCGCTCGGGATGGTGTCCTGCTGGCCCCACTATGGACTGGACTCTTACTATTATGTTGGATCCACTATGGACTGGACTCTCACAATATTATGTCAGACCCACTCGACATCCATTGCTTTCGGTCTCCCCTAGAGGGGGGGGGGGGGTTACCCACATATGCGGTCCTCTCCAAGGTTTCTCATAGTCATTCACATCGACGTCCCACTGGAGTGAGTTTTTCCTTGCCCTTATGTGGGCTTTGTACCGAGGATGTCGTTGTGGCTTGTGCAGCCCTTTGAGACACTTGTGATTTAGGGCTATATAAATAAACATTGATTGATTGATTGATACTCTGTTGCCCATCCTATTGTGTTTCTGACAAATCTGTTTTGTAACCCACAAGTTGGAATCCTGACTTGAAATGTTTCAAACATGTCTACTAAACACTTGTTGTAACGTTAGGTTGGTCCCCCGAATCACCAAGAAATTTGGTACACATCTTTGAGGAACTGGCAAGCACATGTGTGTAGAATTTGGGAAAGATTGGTTGAAAAAACACAAAGTCGGTGTGTCAAACGGTTAAAATATTTAAACGTGATTAATTGCATTTTGTCCATAGTTAACTCAGAATTAATCAGGATTTATCAAATTTTGTCCATAGTTAACTCAGAATTAATCAGGATTTATCCAATTTTGTCCATAGTTAACTCAGAATTAATCAGGATTTATCAAATTTGTCCATAGTTAACTTATGATTAATTAATAATGACGGTCCCTGACACAAGGCTGAAGCTTAGAGGTGACAGAGCTTTCGCCGTTGCTGCTCCCAAGCTCTGGAACGACCCACCCCTGAGTGTTAGACAAGCCTCCTCTCTTCCTGTTTTTAAATCTCTCTTAAAAACATACTTTTATTCCATGGCTTTTAACACTGAGTGATATCCATCCTGCAATGGCGCCCCATAATACACCTGCTGTGAACCTGTTTTTATGTTTTTATGTTTTTATTTATTCTATTTTATTTATTTATTTTTTATCGTGTTCTGTTTGTGTTGTGTTGTGTTTGCTCGGTACTCGTTTTATCTTTTAACCTGTCCATTGTACAGCACTTTGGCTACCCCTGTGGTAAATTTTAAATGTGCTTTATAAATAAAGTTGATTTGATTTGATTTGATTTGAATCTCGATTAATCACATGTTTTTTTATCTTTAATAAGTGTACCTTATAAAATATATATTATAAATTGAACTGGACAATTTGATTTATGTTAATGTTTATCAATTATACAGTTTTTAACACAATAGGCACAAACACACACACATTTTTTTTATCTGGCGCCTATGCCAGTTCTTTTGAGCTCTCTTATTCATATACTGTATCTGTATGTGTCTTTTATGAATTTATTATGGGTCTACTGAAAATGTGAGCAAATCTGCTGGGTCAAAAGTATACATACAGCTGTCATGTCTGTGTGATCATGTTTTGTTTTAGTCATGTTCGGTTTTGTTTTTGGACTTTTTGTGCACTTTTGTTTATGTCACCATAGCAACCATTAGTTTTCACCTGTCACGTCACGCACCTGTTTCACGTTTTGAGTCACGCACCTGTTTTCGTTAATCATGTCGGTAGTATTTAAGTTCATTGTTTTCAGTTTGTCTTTCTGGCGACATCCGGATTCATACCCCTGTCACACTCGGTTTACCTCTGCACACTTCATAGTCCATGCCAAGTAAGTTTTTGTTTATTAATGCCACAGTTAGTGTTTTTGTTTCATTGTTCACAGTTTCTGCCTATGTGCAAGTTTTGTTTTCAATAGCCTAGTTTTGTACCTCCGCCATTGTGCGCGCTTTTCGTTTGTTCCTTTTTGATATATAGTGTTAAAATAAATCATGTACTCCCCTTCACACCACATCTGGTCCAAATCTTTTGCACCTCGGGAGAACAAACCAGGCCACAGTCCAAGTCGTGACAACAGCAATGTTAATATTTGGTTACATGTCCCTTGGCAAGTTTCACCGCAATAAGGCGCTTTTGGTAGACATCCACAAGGTTTCTGGTTGAATTTTTGACCACTGCTCTTGACAAAATTGGTGCAGTTCAGCTAAATGTGTTGGGTTTTCTGACATGGACTTGTTTCTTCAGCATTGTCCACACATCGAGACTTTGGGAAGGCCATTCTAAAACCTTAATTCTAGCCTGAACTGGTGCTTTACAGAGAGCAAATGAGACAATGAAAAAGGAGAATTATCTCCAAATTCTTCAGGACAACCTAAAATCATCAATCCGGAGGTTGGGTCTTGGGCGGAGTTGGGTGTTCCAACAGGACAATGACCCCAAACACACGTCAGAAGTGGTAAAGGAATGGCTAAATCAGGCTAGAATTAAGGTTTTAGAATGGTCTTCCCAAAGTCCTGACTTAAATGTGTGGACAATGCTGAAGAAACAAGTCCATGTCAGAAAAACAACAAATTTAGCTGAACTGCACCAATTTTATCAAGAGGAATGGTCAAAAATTCAACCAGAAGCTTGTGGATGGCTACAAAAAGCGCCTTATTGCGGTGAAACTTGCCAAGGGACATGTAAGCAAATATTAACATTGATGTATGTATACTTTTGACCCAGCAGATTTGCTCACATTTTCAGTAGACCCATAATAAATTCATAAAAGAACCAAACTGTCATGTCTGTGTAATCATGTTTTGTTTAGTTATAGGACTCTTTAGTTTCTGTCTTTTCACTCCCTTGTCTTGTTTCCATGATTACCCCATTAGTTTCACCTGTTCCACGTTTGGACTCATTGTGCACTCTTGATTGTCACCATAGCAACCCATTAGTTTTCACCTGTCACGTCACGCACCTGTTTCACGTCTTGAGTCACGCACCTGTTTTCGTTAATCATGTCTGTAGTATTTAAGTTCAGTGTTTTTCAGTTTGTCTTTCTGACGACCTCACCCCATATTCATGCATCTGCACACTCTCCACACCCTTATGAGCCTTGCTGCTCGTTTTTTCATGCCGGTTCCATGCCAAAGTAAGTTTTTGTTTATTAAGCCACAGTTAGTGTTTTGTTTAATTGTTCATAGTTTCCGCCACTGTGCGTGCTTTTCATTTGTACTTTTTTTTCATGTATTAATAAATCATGTACCTTCATTCCCGTCTCGCCCGAGCCAACTTTCCGTTGCATCCCGGAAAAGCTAACACCCAAGACCAAGTCTTGACACAAACTTCATGAATGTTTTTTGTGACAAACAAGTATGTGCTCCAATCACTCTATCACAAAAATATAAGAGTTGTAGACATTATTGGAAACTCAAGACAACCATGACATTATGTCCTTTACAACTTTTGACCACGACTGTATGTATATATATACATATTGGATACCATTTTAATGACATTTTTTATAGAGTTTTCCTCACTAATTCTGCCGCTCATTGTCCCTCTGTCTCGTCACTTGTTTCTCAGTTTTGGCTCTGGCATAACTGGACATTTGTCATTTGCACGGGTGTGTTTGTGGACAATAACCATGAAACGCTGTGTAGAAAAGGACAAACTCCCTATGGGCACGGAAAAAAACAAGTCAGTGCCTGTTAAGTTATTTTTGATTAATGATGTGATGTTTTTTTAATACGTTCCCAGGGATGAATCAAATTTGGGTGTTAAGCTGCAAAAAAACACACTTTAGTGTTCAGTGCGTGTGTACGGCCAATAATGCTACCGGTCACAGGTGTGAAAACTCGTAGGTGGCCGTGAATCGGGAAGTCCGCAAGAGATGCAGGAAAAAGACGCACATGTTCATGTGTGTGTGTGTGTGTGTGTGTGTGTGTGTCTTTGTGTGTACACATGTGTCGCAGCTGTCACGCCCGAAGCTGTTAAACATGTTCATCTTCCAATCCGTCAAGCTGGGACTGAACACACACCTCTATCCTATTTGCATTGTCTCACAGACATACACGCACACACACTTGCATATGGAATACCACCAGAAATAGCCTGCCTTTAACACACACACACTCTTTCATTCATTGGCCGTGTCAGAAAAGAGCCTCAGACGTCAGAATTCTGTTTGACTGCGCAGAGAGAGAGGGTTTGACAAGGCAAGAAGGGTTAGAGGTGGAAAACGCTTGAAGTGAGACGTCCCAAGAAAATCCATCAAATGGGACTAGCCTGCTTCCATGTTGACATGGGCAGTGTCGTGTATGATGATGGGCATAGGAAGGGATGGACACAGGTTGGCGAGGGCCAAGAGAGAAAGGATGGATAAAAGACAGGCAGTGAATAGATGCTGGATGAGGACATAAGGATGGAACACAAGAAAGGATGTTGCGGAGACGTAAAGGACATGGAGGTGGGGATGAGGAGGGATGGATGCTGCAGGATGAGGGAAGGACTATAGGATTGGATGTTTCGTAGAAGGGATGGACACTGGTTTAAGAGACGAAGAGGAAACAGTAGGATGGAGGGGGCATAAGGAGGGATTGAGGCTTTAAGAAGAGAGGAAATAACGGAATGTGGACAGGGAAAGGACATAGGATGTCTGTTAAGGAGGCATGCAGAGGACTAGTTTGGGGGAAACAAGGAGGATTGGACCCAGGTTTAAGACACATGCAAGGGTTTGATGAGAGGAGGACAGGCTGGATGAGGACACTTGAACAGAAGGCAGAGAGAAGGACGGATGCTGGCTGAGGAGACATAGATAGATAGATAGTACTTTATTAATTCCTTCAGGAGAGTTCCCTCAGGAAAATACATAAAGATGGAAGGGAAAATGGCGGGATGGATTCTGGATGGGGAGAGGACATTAGGGTAGGGAATAGACGGACATGGGGGGGTGATTGAGAGGGGGGAAGGGTGGATGCTTGATGGAGAGAGAACAGAGGGATGGATGCTTGGTGAAGGAAGGACAGAAGAAAGGAAGGAATGGTGCTCGAGGACGAAAGGACAGAATGAGGGAATGAGGCTTTAAGAAGAGAGGATATAAGGGAATGTGGACAAGGAAAGGTCTGTTAAGGAGGCATGCAGAGGACTAGTTTGGGGGGAAAACACAAAGAGGAATGGACACAGGTTTAAGACACATGCAAGGGTTGCATGAGAGGAGGACAGGCTGGATGAGGGGACTGAACAGAAGGCAGAGAGAAGGACGAATGCTGGCTGAGGAGACATACATCAAGATGGATGGAAAAATGGCGGGATGGATTCTGGATGAGGAGAGGACATTAGGGTAGGGAATAGACGGACATGGGGGTGGGGGGGTGAATGAGAGGGGGGAAGGATGGATGCTTGATGGAGAGAGATCAGAGGGATGGATGCTTGGTGAAGGAAGGACAGAAGAAAGAAAGGAATGGTGCTCGAGGACGAAAGGACAGAATGAGGGATTGAGGCTTTAAGAAGAGAGGAAATAAGGGAATGTGGACAAGAAAAGGTTATAGGATGTCTGTTAAGGAGGCATGCAGAGGACTAGTTTGGGGGGAAACACAAGGAGGATTGGACACAGGTTGGAGATGGAGAGAGGGGAAAACAGTAGGATGGATTACATTGGTAAGGAGGGGACATAAGGAGGGATTGAGGCTTTAAGAAGAGAGGAAATAACGGAATGTGGACAGGGAAAGGACATAGGATGTCTGTTAAGGAGGCATGCAGAGGTCTAGTTTGGGGGAAAACACAAGGAGGAATGGACCCAGGTTTAAGACACATGCAAGGGTTTGATGAGAGGAGGACAGACTGGATGAGGACACTTGAACAGAAGGCAGAGAGAAGGACAGATGCTGGCTGAGGAGACATAGATAGATAGATAGTACTTTATTAATTCCTTCAGGAGAGTTCCCTCAGGAAAATACATAAAGATGGAAGGGAAAATGGCGGGATGGATTCTGGATGAGGAGAGGACATTAGGGTAGGGAATAGATGGACATGGGGGGGTGATGGAGAGGGGGGAAGGATGGATGCTTGATGGAGAGAGAACAGAGTGATGGATGCTTGGGGAAGGAAGGACAGAAGAAAGGAAGGAATGGTGCTCAAGGACGAAAGGACAGAATGAGGGATTGAGGCTTTAAGAAGAGAGGAAATAAGGGAAAGTGGACAAGGAAAGGACATAGGTTGCCTGTTAAGGAGGCATGCAGAGGACTAGTTTGGGGGGAAACAAGGAGGATTGGACCCAGGTTTAAGACACATGCAAGGGTTGGTTGAGAGGAGGACAGGCTGGATGAGAGGACTGAACAGAAGGCAGAGAGAAGGACGGATGCCAGCTGAGGAGACATACCTAAAGATGGATGGGAAAATGGCGGGATGGATTCTGGATGAGGAGAAGACATTAGGGTAGGGAATATACGGACATGAGAGAGTGATAGAGAGGGGGGAAGGATGGATGCTTGATGGAGAGAGAACAGAGGGATGGATGCTGGGTGATGGAAGGACAGAAGAAAGGAAGGAATGGTGCTTGAGGATGAAAGGACAGAAGGAGGGATTGAGGCTTTAAGAAGAGAGGAAATAAGGGAATGTGGACAAGGAAAGGTCTGTTAAGGAGGCATGCAGAGGACTAGTTTGGGGGAAAACACAAGGAGGAATGGACCCAGGTTTAAGACACATGCAAGGGTTGGATGAGAGGAGGACAGGCTGGATGAGGGGACTGAACAGAAGGCAGAGAGAAGGACGGATGCCGGCTGAGGAGACATACATCAAGATGGATGGGAAAATGGCGGGATGGATTCTGGATGAGGAGAGGACATTAGGGTAGGGAATAGACGGACATGGGGGGGTGAATGAGAGGGGGGAAGGATGGATGCTTGATGGAGAGAGAACAGAGGGATGGATGCTTGGTGAAGGAAGGACAGAAGAAAGGAAGGAATGGTGCTTGAGGGTGAAAGGACAGAATGAGGGATTGAGGCTTTGAGAAGAGAGGAAATAAGGAAATGTGGACAAGGAAAGGACATAGGATGTCTGTTAAGGAGGCATGCAGAGGATTAGTTTGGGGGGAAAACACAAGGAGGAATGGACCCAGGTTTAAGACACATGCAAGGGTTGGATGAGAGGACTGAACAGAAGGCAGAGAGAAGGACGAATGCTGGCTGAGGAGACATACATCAAGATGGATGGGAAAATGGGGGGATGGATTCAGGATTAGAAGAGGACATTAGGGTAAGGAGCGAGGGACACTGGTTGAATAGACGGACATGGGGGGTGCGATGGAGAGAGGGGGGAGAATGGATGCTTGATGGAGAGGGGGGAAGGATGGATGCTTGATGAGGAGAGAACAGAGGGATGGATGCTTGGTGATGGAAGGACATAAGAAAGGAAGTAATGGTGCTTGAGGATGAAAGGACATAAGGAGAGATTGAGGCTATTAGAAGAGAGGAAATAAGGGAATGTGGACAAGGAAAGGACATAGGTTGCCTGTTAAGGAGGCATGCAGAGGACTAGTTTGGGGGGAAACAAGGAGGAATGGACACAGGTTTAAGACACATGCAAGGGTTGGATGAGAGGAGGACAGTCTGGATGAGGGGACTGGGACTGAACAGAAGGCAGAGAGAAGGACGGATGCCGGCTGAGGAGACATACCTAAAGATGGATGGGAAAATGGCGGGATGGATTCTGGATGAGGAGAAGACATTAGGGTAGGGAATATACGGACATGAGAGAGTGATGGAGAGGGGGGAAGGATGGATGCTTGATGGAGAGAGAACAGAGTGATGGATGCTTGGGGAAGGAAGGACAGAAGAAAGGAAGGAATGGTGCTCGAGGACGAAAGGACAGAATGAGGGATTGAGGCTTTAAGAAGAGAGGAAATAAGGGAATGTGGACAAGGAAAGGTTATAGGATGTCTGTTAAGGAGGCATGCAGAGGACTAGTTTGGGGGGAAAACACAAGGAGGAATGGACCCAGGTTTAAGACACATGCAAGGGTTGGATGAGAGGAGGACAGGCTGGATGAGAGGACTGAACAGAAGGCAGAGAGAAGGACGGATGCTGGCTGAGGAGACATACATCAAGATGGATGGGAAGATGGCGGGATGGATTCAGGACGAGGAGAGGACATTAGGGTAAGGATCGAGGGACACTGGTTGAATAGACGGACATGGGGGGTGCGATGGAGTGAGGGGGGAGGATGGATGCTTGATGGAGAGGGGGGAAGGATGGATGCTTGATGAGGAGAGAACAGAGGGATGGATGCCTGGTGAAGGAAGGACAGAAGAAAGGAAGGAATGGTGCTTGAGGATGAAAGGACAGAAGGAAGTAAGGATGCTTGATTGAGGAAAGAACAGAAGGAAGGAAGAATGCTTAATGAGGAGAAAAGATGAAGATGGAGGAGAGCAAATAAGGAGGGGTGGGAAGTAAACAGGTGGAGGGGGGGAGTGCGGGAGACAGAAGGAGAGACACCGGTTGACGCGATGAGGGAGAGAGGGGAAGAAAATCTCCGGACAGAGAGAGCAGACTGAAGAGGGGAGGAATGAGAGGAAGAAGGATGGAGGGATGGAGGGATGGAGGGATGGAGGGATGGACACTCACCCATTGGAGGGAGGCTCTCCCCTGGCTCACACAATCCCAGCTCTGTGATCCCATCCTGGGGAAAGGCGCAGTGAGATCGTGGAGCTCCCTGGGCTGAATACCAATGTGCTGGCTGTATGGACACACACTCAGCTGTGGGTGAAAACACACACACACACACACACACGCACACACGCACACACACACACACACACACACACACACGCAAACACACACACACACACACCAAGTGTGGAGTAGTTGTTATTTCAGTGAGTGTTCCCTAACGTGGTGCGTTCAAGGACCGTCAATGCTCACCACTTTGAATTCCCTCCGTCGGCTTCTTGGCGAGGAGGAATGACTTGCGCGCCGTTACTTCCACTGCGGCTCTCCCACAGGAGACGCAGGCGACTCCCGGCGTCCTCGCTCGTTCACTCGTCACCCGCCTCCGACGTCCAGGGTATCCATTTGTTGATCCGGCTGGCATTTATCCATCCATCCATGCATCCATCCATCCATCCCTGCATCCACCTGGTGGACTTCTCACTGTGATTCAGCTGCATTCACTTTGCCACCTCTCTCTCTCTCTCTCTCTCTCTCCAATCTAATCATCTCTCGCTCTCTCTCTCTGCTCCACCCCCCCGCTCCTTCTCTCTCTCTCTCTCCCTCCAAGGTATTTTTCCTCAAAGATGAATATCAACTGCCCCCCCACTGCTCTTCTTCTCTGTCAGTCTGCGCGATAAGCTTTTGGTAGAAGAAGCAAGGCACACAAAAACAAAGAAATGGTCATGAGGAGGAGGAGAGAGGACAAAAAAGCACACAGTGGCGTGTGGATGTCGCACACCCGCAGTCGGGCTAAACTACCCTGACAGAGTTTGACATGGCTTCATGCTCGGCGTGATAAACGTTATCACACCACCAAGTCTCGCACACGTTTCCCACTCACACACACACACACACACACACACACACATACTGGTTATCATTTGGAATGGGGACCAAGTTTTTGATCATCACTTGTGGGTACCACCCTTTCTACAGGTTGTGGAGGCATGAAAAAAATGAGGTAAAAAAGCCACTGCCCACAGTTGGCTCAGACACGTCTTTAAATCTCTGCATTGATGAAGTAATGTGCTGATCATTCTTACTGGTCACCCTGGGGGAAAAGAGTTAATATGGTTCATGGGGACGAAACTTAAATAATTTTGTATAATTCACACAAATTTGTATGTGTTAGGGTTAGGGTTAGGGTTAGGGTTAACCCTAACCCTAACCCTAACCCTCATACTTGCCAACCTTGAGACCTCCAATTTCGGGAGGTGTGGGGGTGGAGGGGCGTGGTTGGGGGCGTGGTTAAGAGGGGAGGAGTATATTGACAGCTAGAATTCACCAAGTCAAGTATTTCATATATATATACTTATATACATATATATACTTTACCAAAGCATTGTTCAACCCATCCTTCTGTACTGTTCCACATGTTTTTTCACCATGCTTTCTGTAACCAACCGGACCAAACTCACACGCATTACAAACATAGCAGCTAAAATCATCGGCCTACCCACACCCAACATTTCAGACATAAACCACAGGTCCATCACCCGACTGGCAAAAACAATAGTCCAGGATATCACTCACCCACTACACCAATACATCATCCCACTACCATCAGGGCGCAGGTACAGAACAATCAAATTCCGGAGGGCCCGCCTCAGGAAAAGCCTTATCCCTGCAGCTATAGCCGCCCTTAACAGCAGGCCCGGCCGACCTGTCTCACAAGCCTGTAAATGTGTGTTAGTCATGTATGATGTCTTTTTGTTATTTTTTTTGTGTGATGTGTAATGTCTAGTGTTTAAATGTACGGCAGTGACAATGAATTTCCCCAAGGGGACCAATAAATCTAATCTAATCTAATCTAATATATGTATGTGTGGGAAAAAATCAAATCAAATGATTTTTTCCCACACATACATATATTGCGCTTTACCACGGTATCGAGCACTATTTTTTGGATAATCTTATTAAGACATATATATATATATATATATATATATATATATATATATATATATGTATGTGTGGGAAAAAAATCACAAGACTATTTCATCTCTACAGGCCTGTTTCATGAGGGGGGGTACCCTCAATCATCAGGAGATTTTAATGGGAGCATTCACATACCATGGTTTATATAGGGCACAGAGTGGGTGGGTACAGGCTGGCGTAGGGGCGTGGTGATTGGCTCATGTGTTACCTAGGAGGTGTTTCCGTCTGTGGCGGCATGCTGTTACAATTTCGCTGCGCTTGTTGAGGGATGACAGGTCTGGACGGTAAATAATAAACAGTTTCTCTTTCAAGCATAGGTTGCATCTTTTATTACCACTATTGTAAGGTGTGCTGGATGCAAGAATTTGCCATGTTATTGAATATTCAACATTATTGTCTTTGAGGTCCCAAATGTGTTTGCCGAGTTCTGTGGTATTCCGCAGGTTTTGGTTCCTGAAAGAAGCCTTGTGATTGTTCCATCTGGTTTTGAATTCTCCCTCGGTTAATCCTACATATGTGTCGGATGTGTTAATGTCCTTGCGTATTACCTTAGATTGGTAGACAACTGATGTTTGTAAGCACCCCCCGTTGAGAGGGCAATCAGGTTTCTTTCGACAGTTACAGCCTTTGTTGGTTTTGGAGTCGCTCTGTCCGGGGGTCGACGGCTCATTTGCAATTGTTTTGTTGTGGTTTGAGATGATTTGTCGTATATTGTTCATGCAGCTGTAGCTCAATTTAATGTTGTTCTTGTTGAATACTTTTCTTAGGGTGTTGTCTTTGGGAAAGTGTTTGTCAATCAGATTGAGGAATTTGTGTCCAATGTTAGTTGAGACGTTTTTGCTGTATGGGGGGTTGTACCAGATGATGTCGTTTCGTTTTCTGTTCTTTTTTGGCTGGTTTCCTGGCGTGGGTTCATAGGTGAGGGTGAAATTGTATCCGCTTTCATCAAGGGCTTTTTGGTACGGGGGGGTTGCTTGGTCAAATTCAGCTTTGCTAGATGACAGCATCGATAGCCTTTTATTAATTCCGGTAGGTATTCTTTTCGTGGTGGTGGGTGGGTGGTTGCTGTCATGGTGCACGTATTGGAGTGTTGTGTTGGGTTTCGTGAATGGTTGGTAGCTGTTATTTCTCAGGTTGAAAGTGACGTCAAGGAAGTTGACGGTTTGCTTGTTGGCTTCAATCGTGATCCGTAGGCCGTTCTCTTTGAAAATTTGGCATATGCGCTTCTTGGTATTCTCGCTGCTCCTTGGCGAGGCGCGACACACTGCCAGTCCGTCATCACGGTAAATACCAAGGTTCAGATTGAGGCTAGCGAGCTGGGAGAGGAGGAAACTCCCAACGAGTTCACACGTTTCTGCTCCGTCAAAACTTCCCATAGTCACGTCAAATGTTGCATATATATATATACACATCCTGAAAATATGCAAACAAAACTGTGTTTAGATAATTGATACTTCAAACTTGCATAAATAAATATTAAGGAATGTAACATAACTTGGCTTCTGAGAGCTTCAAAATGTAATGAATAAAATGTTAAAGTTGTTGATAAACAAGCAATTATTTTAATAATTAAATATGGTCATTTTAAATAAATTATTATGATAATATAAAATTAATTATTTCAAATATGTTTATTTTAATTCTATGGCTGGATGTAATAAGGAGTCAGAAAAAATACAAAAAAAAACAATTAATTTTGATGTTTTTAGCAAAATATAGTAAAAATGTTTTTTTTTTATTTGTTTTTTTTAAATTAATAAATATATTTATTTTTAGGTAAGATAAACATAATATTACAATTTGTCTCTAGTCTGGATGATTTAGTTCTTGTCACCTTGTTGTCCTCCCGTCTGAGGTCATGAGGCCACGCCCCCTCCAGCTCCGGCTGAAAATCGGGAGATTTTCGGGTGAATGTTTGTCCGGGGAGGTTTTCGGGAGCGTTGGCAAGTATGCCGTAGAAGCAGGTTAAACCGTCTCAATTCCCAACGTGTGAGCTGAGAGCAGGGCCGGCCCGTGGCATAGGCCGTAGAGGCAAATGCTAAGGGCGCCGTCCATCAGGGGGCGCCACGCCAGTGCCACAAATGTTGGAAGAAAAAAAAAAGAAGAAAAAAAGTTGGTACTATTATTTCTAAATACAAAAAATAATCCCACGTTAATTAAAATGCAAAGTAAAGCCTATTTAATAGAAATATTATTTGTTACAACATTACGCCCCCCCCCTCCCCCTGCGCCCCCTCCCTTCCCGTATCATGACTCTTTTTGGACGTCACCACATCAAAAAATCAACACAAGATGTCAAAACGGCCAAAACTGTCAGGTGCCCAGGGAAGAAAAAAGAGAAAAGAAGAGGAGGAGAAACGAGAAAAGACAGAGGTAGCAGGTAGGTAACGTTAGCCTACATGAAATTATTTGTCTGTTACAGAATGTGATAGTAGCTGGCTTTTTAGCATTAAGCTAATGTTACATGATTCGGCAATTGCTAATCAATAAATAGCTAGTTCTGTTTTAACGTCGGGTTAATATTGTGGAGGGGGCTAAATTGTTATGGAAAATAATAATGTAACGTTAGGTAATTACAGTACTCCCACCTTACATTCCTCAGGGACATTTGTATTAGATCTTTTAAGCAGGTGTTTTTTGTTTACATTGTTATTGCCTTCTGGTTAGCTAATGTTTGCCCTGCAGGTAATAGTCACTTTTCCACCCCTTTATATATTAGGTATAGTTGTAAGTAAAAAAAAAAAAAGGTCAAAGACAAAGCTATTCAGTTTCTTGTGAGTATATACACTTCACTGCCGATGTGGGGGGGCGCCACCTAAAATCTTGCCTAGGGCGCCAGATTGGTTAGGGCCGGGCCTGGCTGAGAGCATTAACATAACAAGCACGTGCTGGTAAGAGGCATGTCGACATCCTTGCTTTACTAAAAAGTCATCTCGTCTCCTCCGGGGCGGCCGACACGTCGCGTGGGACCTCCTTGAAAGGAGCCGACGTCCTCCTCACTATTTATAACGCTCACTCACACAAAGCAACAACACCGCCGCCGTGGCGAGCAGACAGCGGTCTCCAGAGAGGCCGCTATCTGATGTCGCCGGCCAAACTTCTATCACGCCACGCTGTCTCATCGCCTATAACGAGACGAGGACGTTGGCCTCGGCCGTGCGCTTGCTTTTTCTGCGCGCAGACCTTTCAATATAGATCTTTTTCTCCTTACCCCACCCCCACGGGAAGCTCCTGCAGCAGCATTTCGCATCCTGGGGGTGTGTGTGTGTGTTACTCACCACACCGTGTTGCATCATTGATTTTGTCACCAGGCTCACGGGGTGCCTCTTTAATTGCTGGTGACAACACTGTGGCCCTACAGTAGTATTTTAAAGGGCCAGTCAGGTGACAGCCCGCCTCTCTCCGATAATAAAGTGACAATAAAAAGCAGATCCCGGCGCATAAATCTGTCTTAAATGTTCACTTTCCCGCAGGTGATATGACAAAGCAGTGCCGTCGTGTCCTGTGGAGGCAACAATAAAGTCTCATTTCCGTACGCGTCGTGTTGTATTTGCACTCTAAGTAGGCCTGCAGACACCCTGAAAGAAAATTGAGGGACACCTTGGAGGGCGACGTCATTTCTCTTGGCCTTTTTTATTTTGTGTGAAAGGAGTTGGATACTATCCACAAACTGGACTCTTTTGGTTTGTCGAAGATGTTTCAGAGTGGCTTCCATTCAACCTTTGTGGATTACAGTATTTTCCCGACCAGACTATAAGAAGCACTGCCAATGAGCCATACTTGCCAACCTTGAGACCTCCGATTTCGGGCGGTGGGGGGGTGGGGGGTGGGGCAGGGCGTGGTTGGGGGCGTGGTTAAGAGGGGAGGAGTATATTGACAGCTAGAATTCACCAAGTCAAGTATTTCATACATATACACATACATATATATATATATATATATATATATATATATATATATATATATATATATATATACATACATACATACAGGTAAAAGCCAGTAAATTAGAATATTTTGAAAAACTTGATTTATTTCAGTAATTGCATTCAAAAGGTGTAACTTGTACATTATATTTATTCATTGCACACAGACTGATGCATTCAAATGTTTATTTCATTTAATTTTGATGATTTGAAGTGGCAACAAATGAAAATCCAAAATTCCGTGTGTCACAAAATTAGAATATTACTTAAGGCTAATACAAAAAAGGGATTTTTAGAAATGTTGGCCAACTGAAAAGTATGAAAATGAAAAATATGAGCATGTACAATACTCAATACTTGGTTGGAGCTCCTTTTGCCTCAATTACTGCGTTAATGCGGCGTGGCATGGAGTCGATGAGTTTCTGGCACTGCTCAGGTGTTATGAGAGCCCAGGTTGCTCTGATAGTGGCCTTCAACTCTTCTGCGTTTTTGGGTCTGGCATTCTGCATCTTCCTTTTCACAATACCCCACAGATTTTCTATGGGGCTAAGGTCAGGGGAGTTGGCGGGCCAACTTAGAACAGAAATACCATGATCTGTAAACCAGGCACGGGTAGATTTTGCGCTGTGTGCAGGCGCCAAGTCCTGTTGGAACTTGAAATCTCCATCTCCATAGAGCAGGTCAGCAGCAGGAAGCATGAAGTGCTCTAAAACTTGCTGGTAGACGGCTGCGTTGACCCTGGATCTCAGGAAACAGAGTGGACCGACACCAGCAGATGACATGGCACCCCAAACCATCACTGATGGTGGAAACTTTACACTAGACTTCAGGCAACGTGGATCCTGTGCCTCTCCTGTCTTCCTCCAGACTCTGGGACCTCGATTTCCAAAGGAAATGCAAAATTTGCATGGTTGGGTGATGGTTTGGGGTGCCATGTCATCTGCTGGTGTCGGTCCACTCTGTTTCCTGAGATCCAGGGTCAACGCAGCCGTCTACCAGCAAGTTTTAGAGCACTCCATGCTCTACATCCTGAAAATATGCAAACAAAACTGTGTTTAGATAATTGATACTTCAAACTTGCATAAATATAACATGAATATAACATAACTTGGCTTCTGAGAGCTTAAAAATGTAATGAATAAAATGCTAAAGTTGTTGATAAACAAGCAATTATTTTAATAATTAAATATGGTCATTTTAAATGAATTATTATGATCATTTAAAATGTATTATTTCAAATATGTTTATTTTAATGTACTGGTATAATTCCATGGCTGGATGTAATAAGGAGTCAGAAAAAATACAACAAAAAAAATGTTGATGTTTTTAGCAAAATATAGTACAAATGTATTTAGTTATTTAGTTGTTTGGTTTTTTTAAATTAATAAATATATTTATTTTTAGGTAAGATAAACATAATAATACAATTTATCTCTCGTCTGGATGATTTAGTTCTTGTCACCCTGTTGTCCTCCCATAGTGAAAAAAGGCTGTCCTCACTCAGGTCCTCATGGAGCTGGAGGGGGCGTGGCCTCCAGCTCCGGCTGAAAATCGGGAGATTTTCGGGAGAATATTTGTCCCGGGAGGTTTTCGGGAGAAGCGCTGAATTTCGGGAGTCTCCCGGAAAATCCGGGAAGGTTGGCAAGTATGCAATGAGCGGGTCTATTCAGGTCTTTTTTCATTCAAAAGGCGCACCGGATTATAAATTAAAGTTAAAGGCCTACTGAAATGCAATTTTCTTATTTAAACGGGGATAGCAGGTCCATTCTATGTGTCATACTTGATCATTTCGCAATATTGCCATATTTTAGGATTTAGTAGAGAACATCGACGATAAAGTTCGCAACTTTTGGTCGCTGATAAAAAAGCCTTGCCTGTACCGGAAGTAGCAGACGAGTAGCGTGACGTCACAGGTTGTGGAGCTCCTCACATCTGCACATTGTTTACAATCATGGCCACCAGCAGCGAGAGCGATTCGGACCGAGAAAGCGACGATTTCCCCATTAATTTGAGCGAGGATGAAAGATTTGTGGATGAGGAAAGTGAGAGTGAAGGACTAGAGGGCAGTGGGAGCGATTCAGATAGGAAAGATGCTGTGAGAGGCGGGTGGGACCTGATATTCAGCTGGGAATGACTAAACCAGTAAATAAAAACTATACATATATATACTTTATTAGCCACAACACAACCAGGCTTATATTTAATATGCCACAAATTAATCCCGCATAACAAACACCTCCCAGCTCCCGTCCATATAACCCGCCAATACACTTGCACAACACACTCAATCCCACAGCCCAAAGTACCGTTCACCTCCCCAAAGTTCATACAGCACATATATTTCTCCAAAGTCCCCAAAGTTACGTACGTGACATGCACATAGCGGCACGCACGTACGGGCAAGCGATCAAATGTTTGGAAGCGTACTCACGGTACCGCGTCTGCGTATCCAACTCAAAGTCCTCCTGGTAAGAGTCTCTGTTGTCCCAGTTCTCCACAGGCCAATGGTAAAGCTTGACTGTCATCTTTCGGGAATGTAAACAATGAAACACCGGCCGTGTTTGTGTTGCTGAAGTCGGCCGCAATACACCGCTTCCCACCTACAGCTTTCTTCTTTGCTGTCTCCATTGTTCATTGAACAAATTGCAAAAGATTCACCAACACAGATGTCCAGAATACTGTGGAATTTTGCGATGAAAACAGTCGACTTAATAGCTGGCCACCATGCTGTCCCAAAATGTCCTCTACAATCCGTGACGTCACGCACTAACGTCATCATACCGAGACGTTTTCAGCAGGATATTTCGCGCAAAATTTAAAATTGCACTTTAGTAAGCTAACCCGGCCGTATTGGCATGTGTTGCAATGTTAAGATTTCATCATTGATAAATAAACTATCAGACTGCGTGGTGGGTAGTAGTGGGTTTCAGTAGGCCTTTAAAGTACCAATGATTGTCACACACACACACTAGGTGTTGTGAAATTTGTCCTCTGCATTTGACCCATCCCCTTGTTCACCCCCTGGGAGGTGAGAGGAGCAGTGAGCAGTAGCGGTGCCGCGCCCGGGAATAATTTTTGGTGATTTAACCCCCAATTCCAAGCCTTGATGCTGAGTGCCAAGCAGGGAAGAATGCTGGTATGAGCTTTTAAACATAACCCGTTAACTGCTGCCAATCAAATGGTGAATAAGATACTCTTTAGGGTTCATATGTTTGTAAATCTGACTGTGATGAAGTCAGTGCCTCACCAGCCATCAACCTCACCGCACCTCACTGGTTTCTATATATATTTATTGTCAGAGGTGGGTAGTAACGCGCTTTATTTATTACATTTACTCCGTTACATCTACTTGAGTAACTTTTGGGATAAATTGTACTTCTAAGAGTAGTTTTTATGCAACATACTTTTACTTTTACTTGAGTATATTTATAGAGAAGGAATGCTACTTTTACTCCGCTACTTTTATCTACATTCAGCTCGCTACTCGCTACTAATTTTTATCGATCTGTTAATGCACGCTTTGTTTGTTTTGTTCTGTCAGACAGACCTTCATAGTGCCTGCCTTACTGGTGACGTTTCACTTCGTTCCACCAATCAGATGCAGTCACTGGTGACGTTGGACCAATCAAACAGAGCCAGGTGGTCACATGACCTGACTTAAACAAGTTGAAAAACTTATTGGAGTGTTACCATTTAGTGGTCAATTGTACGGAATATGTACTGTACTGTGCAATCTAATAATAAAAGTTCCAATCAATCAATCAAAAGTGTGAAGGAAAAAAGATACTTTTTTATTTCAACCGTACATCCCGTCAAAAGCCTAAAGACTGACGTTCCTGTCTTCACAATAAAAGTGCCGCTCCATCGCACCTGCGCTTTCAAAACAAGAGTCTCCGAAAGCCAGCGCAAACAAGCTAGCAAGCTAAGGAGTTTGACGCCAATGTATTTCTTGTAAAGTGTATAAAAACGAATATGGAAGCTTGACAAATAAGATGCCAAAAACCAACCACTTTCATGGGATATATTAGACAGAAAGGAGGAACTTTTCTTCTCCTCCATTTGAAAACGTGGACGTTATCATCACTACTGTCTGATTACAATCAACGCAAGTCATCAGAATCAGGTAATACACCAACTTATATTCTTGTCTTCATGAAAGAAAGGAATCTATATGTTAAACATGCATATATATTCATTAAAACACCTTTAACATGTAAACAAAAACAGCAAAATAAATACATATAAATTATATACTGTATATATCAATGTATATATATATATATATATATGTATATGTATATGTATATATATATATATATATAGTGTGTATGTTACTCATCAGTTACTCAGTACTTGAGTAGTTTTTTCACAACATGCTTTTTACTTTTACTCAAGTAAATATTTGGGTGACTACTCCTTACTTTTACTTGAGTAATAAATCTCTAAAGTAACAGTACTCTTACTTGAGTACAATTTCTGGCTACTCTACCCACCTCTGGTTGTCTATACTGCAAGTAGCAACTAGCAGAGTTACATGACAACTCATTATGTCATCAATCACCAGTTATTCGGCTAATTTTCAGATAATGCTGATCAACGAGGCAGAGCTATCGACTGCCGTGCAGCTGAGAAATACGACGTCAACTTCATTGCCATCTCGGAGTTGTTATTTCAGTGATTAATGATGTGACAAAAAGATCACATTTGTCTTATTAAAAATGTGTCAGGAGAAAGAGGTGTGGTATTATATTGCGGGTTACAGAAGTCATGTTTCTTGTTTACAGACCTTCAGGTCGGCGTGCTGCGTGGGGGCCGTGTTGGGTTTTTCTTTCACCGAGGCAAGGGTCGGGGGCCCTTTTTCCACAAATAACAAAAAAAATACAGCTCGTGACACAAAACCAGAGGTGGGTAGTAACGCGCTACATTTACTCCGTTACATCTACTTGAGTAACTTTTGGGATAAATTGTACTTCTAAGAGTAGTTTTAATGCAACATACTTTTACTTTTACTTGAGTATATTTATAGAGAAGAAACGCTACTTTTACTCCGCTACTTTTATCTACATTCAGCTCGCTATTCGCTACTAATTTTTATCCATCTGTTAATGCACGCTTTGTTTGTTTTGGTCTGTCAGACAGACCTTCATAGTGCCTGCGTTTCAACAAATACAGTCACTGGTGACGTTCACTCCGTTCCACCAATCAGATGCAGTCACTGGTGACGTTGGACCAATCAAACAGAGCCAGGTGGTCACATGACCTGACTTAAACAAGTAAAAAAACTTATTGGGGTGTTACCATTTAGTGGTCAATTGTACGGAATATATACTGTACTGTGCAATCTACTAATAAAAGTTCCAATCAATCAATCAAAAGTGTGAAGGAAAAAAAGACCCTTTTTTTATTTCAACCGTACATCCCGTCAAAAGCCTAAAGACTGACTGCACAGTTCCTGTCTTCACAATAAAAGTGCCGCTCCATCGCACCTGCGCTCTCAAAATAAGAGTCTCCGAAAGCCAGCGCAAACAAGCTAGCAAGCTGCGGAGTTTGCCGCCAATCTATTTCTTGTAAAGTGTATAAAAACGAATATGGAAGCTGGACAAATAAGATGCCAAAAACCAACCACTTTCATGTGGTATTGGACAGAAAGGAAGACTTTTTTTCTCTTCCATTTGAAAATGTGGACGTTATTGTCTGATTCCAATCAAAGCAAGTCATCAGAATCAGGTAATACACCAACTTATATTCTTGTCTTCATGAAAGAAAGGAATCTATATGTGTTAAACATGCATGCATATTCATTAAAACACCTTTAACATGTAAACAAAAACGGCAAAATAAATAAATATAAATTATATACTGTATATATCAATGTATGTATATATACATATATATATATGTATATATATATATATATATATATATATATATATATATATATATATATATATATATATATATATATATATATATATGTGTGTGTATGTGTGGGAAAAAATCACAAGACTATTTCATCTCTACAGGCCTGTTTCATGAGGGGGTTCCCTCAATCATCAGGAGATTTTAATGGAAGCATTCACATACCATGGTTTATATAGGGCACAGAGTGGGTGGGTACAGGCTGGCGTAGGGGCGTGGTGATTGGCTCATGTGTTACCTAGGAGGTGTTTCCATCTGTGGCGGCATGCTGTTACAATTTCGCTGCGCTTGTTGAGGGATGACAGGTCTGGACGGTAAATAATAAACAGTTTCTCTTTCAAGCATAGGTTGCATCTTTTATTACCACTATTGTAAGGTGTGCTGGATGCAAGAATTTGCCATGTTGTTGAATATTCAACATTATTGTCTTTGAGGTCCCAAATGTGTTTGCTGAGTTCTGTGGTATTCCGCAGGTTTTGGTTCCTGAAAGAAGCCTTGTGATTGTTCCATCTGGTTTTGAACTCTCCCTCGGTTAATCCTACATATGTGTCGGATGTGTTAATGTCCTTGCGTGTTACCTTAGATTGGTAGACAACTGATGTTTGTAAGCACCCCCCGTTGAGAGGGCAATCAGGTATATATATATATATATATATATATATATGATATGTGTGTGTATGTTACTCATTAGTTACTCAGTACTTGAGTAGTTTTTTCACAACATACTTTTTACTTTTACTCAAGTAAATATTTGGGTGACTACTCCTTACTTTTACTTGAGTATTAAATCTCTAAAGTAACAGTACTCTTACTTGAGTACAAATTCTGGCTACTCTACCCACCTCTGCACAAAACCCAGCAAATGAAGTCACACAACAATGTATTGCTGCTGTGAAACTGCCTGCGAAGTCGGGGTATGTATTGTCAAACACGGTTTATTTCACTCCGCGTCTCATCCAATAAAATGCAAATGACAGAGCCGGGCCACCTATGACTCACTCACTCACGCTGGAGATGATTAGAGCGCGGCCGTGTCACGCCAGAGGCACCCTTAGGCCACCTTTTATTACATGTGGGAGTGGGAAATACAAAACTCAAATTACATTTGGGCGCTCATATGGGGCCCGGAAATAGTTCAAATCACAGACATGTCGCACCTGCTAACCAAAATGGCTGACATCTTGCAGCGTAGGTCATTTGATTATTTCCGTGCCGCCCGATGCATCCATTAACACGCCTTTCAACTTTACACTCACACTGGTGGCGGGTGTTACACTTCGCCACTGAGACACAGCACACTAGTGAGATACAGTCTGGTGTGCCGTGGGAGGTTACCTCATTTCACCTATTTGGGTTAAAAATATTTTTTGCAAAGCAGTAATTATAGTCTGCAAATGATGTGTTGTTGTTGAGTGTCGGTGCTGTCTAGAGCTCGGCAGAGTAACCGTGTAATACTCTTCCATATCAGTAGGTGGCAGCCGGTAGCTAATTCAGAATCAGAATCAGAATCAGAATCAGCTTTATTGTCATTACGCAAGGTAACGAGATTGAGGCCATTCCATACAGTGCGATGTGTGCATGCTAGAAAAACAATGTGCAAATATATAGAAATATAAAAAATGTAGAAGTGCAATGAATATGGTGTGAAATGAATATATACATGAAAAAACAAAACAAAAACAGGGTGGTTGGTGGAATGGGTTATTGCACCGAAGAGAAGGCAGTTATGAGGGACAATGGGGCAGTCCGTTCAGGATGGTTATGGCCCTGGGGAAGAAGCTGTTCTTTAGCCTGTTTGTTTTGGTTTTAATGCACCTGTAGCGCTTCCCAGAGGGCAGCAGGTGGAACAGGTCAGAGCCAGGGTGGGTGCTGTCCTTGATGATGGCACTGGCTCTGAGCCGTCTTGACCACTCTTTGCAGCCTCTCCCTGTCTGCTGCAGTGCAGCTGCCGTACCATACCGTAATACAGTAGGTCAGCAGGCTCTCGATGGACGAGCGGTAGAAGGTCAGCAGCAGGTCAGGCTTCAGGTTGTACCGTATTTTCCGCACTATAAGGCGCACCTAAAAACCACAAATTTTCTCAAAAGCTAACAGTGCGCCTTATAACCCGGTGCGCTTTATTACGATTAATTTTCATAAAGTTTCGATCTCGCAACTTCGGTAAACAGCCGCCATCTTTTTTCCCGGTAGAACAGGAAGCGCTTCTTCTTCTACGCAAGCAACCGCCAAGGAAAGCACCCGCCCCCATAGAACAGGAAGCGCTTTAAGCAACCACCCGCCCCCGGAAGAAGAAGAAAAAACGCGCGGATATCACCGTACGTTTCATTTCCTGTTTACATCTGTAAAGACCACAAAATGGCTCCTACAAAGGACAAGGATCCGGTTCATAAAAAGACGCAATCTCTCCATCCGCACACGGATTACTACCGTATTTCACAGCAACTGATATTCCTGTGAACCGCACTGTGGAACGGGAGCACGTACGGTGAATATTCGCACCACAGGGAATGAGAAGTCATCCTTCACTGTGGTTCTAGCTTGCCATGCTAACTTCCACCCATGGTGATATTCAAAAGGAAGACCTTGCCAAAAGAGACCTTTCCAGCCGGCGTCATCATAAAAGCTAACTCGAAGGGATGGATGGATGAAGAAAAGATGAGCGAGTGGTTAAGGGAAGTTTACGCGAAGAGGCCGGGTGGCTTTTTTCACACAGCTCCGAAGGCGAACACACCTTCACTAAGACGGGCAGACAGCTCCGGACGACATACGCCAACATTTGCCAGTGGATCGTAAATGCCTGGGCAGATATTTCGGTCACAACTGTGGTCCGAGCTTTCCGGAAGGCAGGATTCACAGAACAACAGCGACACTGACTCCCGATGACTTCGACGAGACGGAACCGGCCATTTTGGATACCACGCTTGCGCAACTTTTCAATTCGGAGACCGAAGACGAAGAATTCGAAGGATTTACGAATGAAGAATAACTTCAGAAGGTGAGCGCTATGTTTATTTTGTGTGTTGTGACATTAACGTTCGAGCAACATTATGTTACTATTGCTCTACACCATTTTGAATTTTACTATGTTTGTGATTGCACATTTGCGTACATTTTGGGACAGAGTTGTTAGAACGCTGGTTTTCAATATATTATTAAAGTTTGACTGAACTATCTGACTGTTTTTTTGACATTCACTTTAGCGCAGCGTTTTTTTGACATTCACTTTAGCGCAGCGTAGGCGCGGCTTATAGTCCGGGGCGGCTTATTGGTGGACAAAATTATGAAATATGTAATTCATAGAAGGTGCGGCTAATAATCCGGTGCGCCTTATAGTGCGGAAAATACGGTACTTCCCGAGGACTCTAAGGAAGTGTAGCCGCTGCTGAGCCTTCTTGATGATTGATGTGGTGTTGACTGTCCAGGAGAAGTCATTAGAGATGTGGACTCCAAGGTACCTGAAGGTGTGGACCCTTTCTACACGCTCGCCGTTGATGTAGAGGGGGGCAGGGTCGGTGCTGCTCCTCCTGAAGTCGACGATGATCTCTCTGGTCTTGCTGGTGTTGAGAGCGAGGTTGTTCTCCGAAGACCAGGCCGTCAGCTTCAGGACCTCCTCTCTGTAGGCAGCCTCGTCACCCCTGGAGATGAGCCCGACCACTGTGGTATCGTCGGCGAACTTGACGGTAAGGTTGTCACTGTGGGCCGGACTGCAGTCATGGGTGTAAAGGCAGTAGAGGAGGGGGCTCAGCACACAGCCCTGTGGGGAGCCGATGCTCAGCGTGCGGGAGGATGAGAGGTGCGGGCCAAGTCTCACATTCTGGGGTCGGTCCGTTAGGAAGTCCCTTATCCAGGCGTTTGTGAGAGGGGGGAGGCCAAGAGTGTCCAGTTTATTGCAGAGTCTGTCGGGGATTATTGTATTGAAGGCAGAGCTATAGTCCACAGAGAGCATCCGGACGTAGCTCTGCTGCTGCTCCAGGTGGTTCAGAGCAGAGTGGAGAGCAACAGCGATGGCGTCCTCTGTGGACCTGTTCGCCCGGTATGCGAACTGGTGGGGGTCGAAGTCTGGAGGGATATGGTCCTTGATGTGCTGGAGAACAAGTCGCTCGAAGCACTTCATGATTACCGGAGTGAGGGCCACTGGTCGGTAATCATTCAGGCTGGTGATGGGAGACTTCTTCGGCACCGGGATTATTGTAGATGACTTCAGGCAGGATGGGATGACTGCCTGAGCCAGGGAGAGGTTGAAGATCCTGGTGAGGGGGGGAGCGAGCTGGTGGGCGCACGTCCTGAGCACCTTTCCAGGTACTCCGTCTGGTCCGGTAGCCTTCCTGGGGTTCACAGCCAGGAGCACTCGTCTGACACTGTGCTCCTGTACAGTGAGTGGAGTGGCGCCGGAGCCCGGTGGGGGCGGGGGCAGGGCTGGAGCAGATGACTGTCGCTGGGGGGTTTCGAAACGGGCAAAGAAACAGTTAAGCTCCTCTGCCAGTGTCGCACTCTGATCCGCAGTTGTCATATTGCAGCCTCTGAAGTTCGTGATGTCATGAATGCCCCGCCACACCTCCCGTGAGTTTTTGCTGGACAGATGGGACTCTATGCACCTCCTGTGGTCCGCCTTTGCTTTTTTAATCCCTCTCTTCAGGTCGGCTCTAGCAACACTGTACAGTGCCCTGTCCCCTGACCTGAAGGCTGCGTCGCGGGCCCTGAGGAGTGTGCGGACCTGGCTGGTCATCCAGGGTTTCTTGTTGGGGTAAACCCGGATGGTTTTTTCCACAGTCACATTCCCGATGCAGAACTTTATGTAGTCCAGCACTGTTCCTGTGGCTGTCTCCAGCTCCTGTTGTTGGAAGAGGTCCCAGTCTGTGTGTTGGAAGCAGTCCTGAAGTTTGGGGAGTGCATCGTCAGGCCAGGTCATAACAGTCTTTGTGATAATTGCTAAGGAAACAGCGGGAGGCAGCGTGCAGGTAAAATTGTGTCTAATGCTTAAACCAAAAATAAACAAAAGGTGAGTACCCCTAAGAAAAGGCATACACATTCTGTACATATACATTCACTGTACAAACACATATACACATTCTGTACATATACATTCATTGTACAAACACATATACACATTCTGTACATATACAAGTACATATGCATACTTACACTCATGCACATAATCACGTTTCATCAAACATATATTAACGTTGTTGCCCTAGGGTAAACTGGGTGTAACACATGGCACACTGACAAAGCTTAACCTATTGTGACTATAACAATCTACAAGGTTAATGTAGGTTGCTTCTCTTTCTCCCCCTCCATTTTTCTGCATTCTTTCGTATCTCAAGTTATCATTACGTATATGTATTGTTGCATTTAAACAACTGTATTGTTGATAATAAAGGTAAATTATTGGTATTGTTCATTATCAATAGCGCTATTTCTATTGGTATTTGTATTGATCCATTTGTAGTGTAATAATGCTCATTGTCATTTCTGTATTATCTTTTATTTTTCGCTAACTGCTTATTTGCTATTACTTTTACCATCATATTTGTACATGTCATATTTGCTGGTGTTGCTCTATTGTTGTTGTTGTTGTTGTTGTTGTTGTTGTTTTTGTCTCTCTGTCTAATCCCCCTCTTGTCCCCACAATTTCCCCCTCTGTCTTCTTTTTTTTCCTCTTTCTATCCCCTCCTGCTCCGGCCCGGCTGCACTAAATGATAATATAAATACATTTAATAAAGTCAAATACAAATAAGGCAACAAGAGAAGTATCCTACACTTCTCTTTTGTAAAGTAAATCTGAACAGCTGACATGGGAATCTACATATGATTTGCCTGAGAAGCTGGACAGGACACAAAAAAAAAAAAAAAAAAAAAAAAAAGAAAAGGCATTGAAGCTTAGGGAAGGCTATGCAGAACGAGACTGAAACGAAACTGGCTACAAAGTAAACAAAAACAGAATGCTGGACGACAGCAAAGACTTACTGCGGAGCAAAGACGGACTCCACAAAGTACATCCGAGCATGACATGACAATCAACAATGTCCCCACAAAGAAGGATTAAAAACAACTGAAAATATTCTTGATTGCTAAAACAAAGTAGATGTGGGAAATATCACTCAAAGGAAGACACCAAAAAAAGAGAAAGAGAAAGAAAAGGCCACCAAAATAGAAGCGCAAGACAAGAACTAAAACACTACACACAGGAGCACAACCAAAACACTCCAAATAAGTCACGGTGTGATGTGACAGGTGGTGACAGTACACCTACTTTGAGACAAGAGCTATAGCGATGCATGCTTGGTTGTGCTTTAAAGTCGTATCCAACAATTGTGACGATGACTTTTTACTGTCAACTGAGTTTTTGATTTCTGCTGGTGGTGTGCCTCCGGATTTTTTCAACGCAAAAAAAATCAAAAAAGGTTGAAAAACACTGCTGTAGACACAATTCAACAATTGTACAAACCCCGTTTCCATATAAGTTGGGAAATTGTGTTAGATGTAAATATAAACGGAATACAATGATTTGCAAATCATTTTCAACCCATATTCAGTTGAATATGCTACAAAGACAACATATTTGATGTTCAAACTCATAAACTTTATTTTTTTTTTTGCAAATAATAATTAACTTAGAATTTCATGGCTGCAACACGTGCCAAAGTAGTTGGGAAAGGGCATGTTCACCACTGTGTTACATGGCCTTTCCTTTTAACAACACTCAGTAAAGGTTTGGGAACTGAGGAGACACATTTTTGAAGCTTCTCAGGTGGAATTCTTTCCCATTCTTGCTTGATGTACAGCTTAAGTTGTTCAACAGTCCGGGGGTCTCCGTTGTGCTATTTTAGGCTTCATAATGCGCCACACATTTTCAATGGGAGACAGGTCTGGACTACAGGCAGGCCAGTCTAGTACCCGCACTCTTTTACTATGAAGCCACGTTGATGTAACACGTGGCTTGGCATTGTCTTGCTGAAATAAGCAGGGGCGTCCATGGTAACATTGCTTGGATGGTAACATATGTTGCTCCAAAACCTGTATGTACCTTTCAGCATTAATGGCGCCTTCACAGATGTGTAAGTTACCCATGTCTTGGCCACTAATACACCCCCATACCATCACACATGCTGGCCTTTACACTTTGCGCCTATAACAATCCGGATGGTTCTTTTCCTCTTTGGTCCGGAGGACACGACGTCCACAGTTTCCAAAAACAATTTGAAATGTGGACTCGTCAGACCACAGAACACTTTTCCACTTTGTATCAGTCCATCTTAGATGAGCTCAGGCCCAGCGAAGCCGACGGCGTTTCTGGGTGTTGTTGATAAACGGTTTTCGCCTTGCATAGGAGAGTTTTAACTTGCACTTACAGATGTAGCGACCAACTGTAGTTACTGACAGTGGGTTTCTGAAGTGTTCCTGAGCCCATGTGGTGATATCCTTTACACACGGATGTCGCTTGTCGATGCAGTACAGAATGAGGGATCGAAGGTCACGGGCTTAGCTGCTTACGTGCAGTGATTTCTCCAGATTCTCTGAACCCTTTGATGATATTACGGACCGTAGATGGTGAAATCCCTAAATTCCTTGCAATAGCGGGTTGAGAAAGGTTTTTCTTAAACTGTTCAACAATTTGCTCACGCATTTGTTGACAAAGTGGTGACCCTCGCCCCATCCTTGTTTGTGAACGACTGAGCATTTCATGGAATCTACTTTTATACCCAATCATGGCACCCACCTGTTCCCAATTTGCCTGTTCACCTGTGGGATGTTCCAAATAAGTGTTTGATGAGCATTCCTCAACTTTATCAGTATTTATTGCCACCTTTCCCAACTTCTTTGTCACGTGTTGCTGGCATCAAATTCTAAAGTTAATGATTATTTGCAAAAAAAAAAAAAAGTTTATGAGTTTGAACATCAAATATGTTGTCTTTGTAGCATATTCAACTGAATATGGGTTGAAAATGATTTGCAAATCATTGTATTCCGTTTATATTTACATCTAACACAATTTCCCAACTCATATGGAAACTCATATGGGGTTTGTAGTTGTGATCAAATTATTTAACTATGAGCAGTGACGGGCTGTGTGTTTCCCACCTAGGCCTCCAGAGAGGTCCGACTTCAATGATTACCTCTCAAACTACCATAATTGATGTCACCACGTGACCTTTGCTGGAGAAATACTATACAAGAACACATTTACACCCGACTGGGCATTGAATCACAACGGTAAACAAAACGGGTCATTTTCTGGCGCATTTAAAAATCAATTCAAAGGCATCAGCAATTAAAACATCCATCCATCCATCCATCTTCTTCCGCTTATCCGAGGTCGGGTCGCGGGGGCAGCAGCCTAAGCAGGGAAGCCCAGACTTCCCTCTCCCCAGCCACTTCGTCCAGCTCTTCCTTTGGGACCCCGAGGCGTTCCCAGGCCAGCCGGGAGACATAGTCTTCCCAACGTGTCCTGGGTCTTCCCCGCGGCCTCCTACCGGTCGGACGTGCCCTAAACACCTCCCTAGGGAGGCGTTCGGGTGGCATCCTGACCAGATGCCCGAACCACCTCATCTGGCTCCTCTCCATGTGGAGGAGCAGCGGCTTTACTTTGAGCTCCTCCCGGATGGCAGAGCTTCTCACCCTATCTCTAAGGGAGAGCCCCGCCACCCGGCGGAGGAAACTCATTTCGGCCGCTTGTACCCGTGATCTTGTCCTTTCGGTCATAACCCAAAGCTCATGACCATAGGTGAGGATGGGAACGTAGATCGACCGGTAAATTGAGAGCTTTGCCTTCCGGCTCAGCTCCTTCTTCACCACAACGGATCGATACAGCGTCCGCATTACTGAAGACGCCGCAACGATCCGCCTGTCGATCTCACGATCCACTCTTCCCTCACTCGTGAACAAGACTCCGAGGTACTTGAACTCCTCCACTTGGGGCAAGATCTCCTCCCCAACCCGGAGATGGCACTCCACCCTTTTCCGGGCGAGAACCATGGACTCGGACTTGGAGGTGCTGATTCTCATCCCAGTCGCTTCACACTCAGCTGCGAACCGATCCAGTGAGAGCTGAAGATCCTGGCCAGATGAAGCCATCAGGACCACATCATCTGCAAAAAGCAGAGACCTAATCCTGCAGCCACCAAACCAGATCCCCTCAACGCCTTGACTGCACCTAGAAATTCTGTCCATAAAAGTTATGAACAGAATCGGTGACAAAGGGCAGCCTTGGCGGAGTCCAACCCTCACTGGAAACGTGTCCGACTTACTGCCGGCAATGCGGACCAAGCTCTGGCACTGATCATACAGGGAGCGGACTGCCACAATCAGACAGTCCGATACCCCATACTCTCTGAGCACTCCCCACAGGACTTCCCGAGGGACACGGTCGAATGCCTTCTCCAAGTCCACAAAACACATGTAGACTGGTTGGGCAAACTCCCATGCACCCTCTAGGACCCTGCCGAGAGTATAGAGCTGGTCCACAGTTCCACGACCAGGACGAAAACCACACTGTTCCTCCTGAATCCCAGGTTCGACTATCCGGCGTAGCCTCCTCTCCAGTACACCCGAATAGACCCTACCGGAAAGGCTGAGGAGTGTGATCCCACGATAGTTGGAACACACCCTCCGGTTCCCCTTCTTAAAGAGAGGAACCACCACCCCGGTCTGCCAATCCAGAGGTACCGCCCCCGATGTCCACGCGATGCTGCAGAGTCTTGTCAACCAAGACAGCCCCACAGCATCCAGAGCCTTAAGGAACTCCGGGCGGATCTCATCTACCCCTGGGGCCTTGCCACCGAGGAGCTTTTTAACTACCTCAGCAACCTCAGCCCCAGAAATAGGAGAGCCCACCACAGACTCCCCAGGCACTGCTTCCTCATAGGAAGACGTGTTGGTGGGATTGAGGAGGTCTTCGAAGTATTCCCTCCACCGATCCACAACATCCGCAGTCTAGGTCAGCAGAACACCATCCTCGCCATACACGGTGTTGATAGTGCACTGCTTCCCCTTCCTGAGGCGGCGGATGGTGGTCCAGAATTGCTTCGAAGCCGTCCGGAAGTTGCTTTCCATGGCTTCCCCGAACTCCTCCCATGTCCGAGTTTTTGCCTCTGCGACCGCTGAAGCCGCACACCGCTTGGCCTGTCGGTACCTGTCCGCTGCCTCAGGAGTCCTATGAGCCAAAAGAACCCAATAGGACTCCTTCTTCAGCTTAATGGCATCCCTCACCGCCGGTGTCCACCAACGGGTTCTAGGATTACCGCCACGACAGGCACCAACTACCTTGCGGCCACAGCTCCAATCCTATTGTCGAGGCGGCAATTAAAACATATACTGTACATTTCTCTGCTTGGCTTATGCAACTTCTGGTCAATAAAGTTTGATTCAAAGTACACACTTCTCAAAGATGTATTAACTGCCCTGACCACATGATGGCGACAAATACACATGTAACAATGTTCATTAAATGACAAGCATGACACACTTTAACAACAAGAGTTTACAACTTTTAGTTGTAACAGAACAGCTACTGACAACAACTCGCGATCTGATTGGCTATCGCAACTGTCTATCAACTGTACAGGTAAAAGCCAGTAAATTAGAATATTTTGAAAAACTTGATTTATTTCAGTAATTGCATTCAAAAGGTGTAACTTGTACATTATATTTATTCATTGCACACAGACTGATGCATTCAAATGTTTATTTCATTTAATTTTGATGATTTGAAGTGGCAACAAATGAAAATCCAAAATTCCGTGTGTCACAAAATTAGAATATTACTTAAGGCTAATACAAAAAAGGGATTTTTAGAAATGTTGGCCAACTGAAAAGTATGAAAATGAAAAATATGAGCATGTACAATACTCAATACTTGGTTGGAGCTCCTTTTGCGTTAATGCGGCGTGGCATGGAGTCGATGAGTTTCTGGCACTGCTCAGGTGTTATGAGAGCCCAGGTTGCTCTGATAGTGGCCTTCAACTCTTCTGCGTTTTTGGCTCTGGCATTCTGCATCTTCCTTTTCACAATACCCCACAGATTTTCTATGGGGCTAAGGTCAGGGGAGTTGGCGGGCCAATTTAGAACAGAAATACCATGGTCCGTAAACCATCACCCAACCATGCAAATTTTGCATTTCCTTTGGAAATCGAGGTCCCAGAGTCTGGAGGAAGACAGGAGAGGCACAGGATCCACGTTGCCTGAAGTCTAGTGTAAAGTTTCCACCATCAGTGATGGTTTGGGGTGCCATGTCATCTGCTGGTGTCGGTCCACTCTGTTTCCTGAGATCCAGGGTCAACGCAGCCGTCTACCAGCAAGTTTTAGAGCACTTCATGCTTCCTGCTGCTGACCTGCTCTATGGAGATGGAGATTTCAAGTTCCAACAGGACTTGGCGCCTGCACACAGCGCAAAATCTACCCGTGCCTGGTTTACGGACTATGGTATTTCTGTTCTAAATTGGCCCGCCAACTCCCCTGACCTTAGCCCCATAGAAAATCTGTGGGGTATTGTGAAAAGGAAGATGCAGAATGCCAGACCCAAAAACGCAGAAGAGTTGAAGGCCACTATCAGAGCAACCTGGGCTCTCATAACACCTGAGCAGTGCCAGAAACTCATCTACTCCATGCCACGCCGCATTAACGCAGTAATTGAGGCAAAAGGAGCTCCAACCAAGTATTGAGTATTGTACATGCTCATATTTTTCTTTTTCATACTTTTCAGTTGGCCAACATTTCTAAAAATCCCTTTTTTGTATTAGCCTTAAGTAATATTCTAATTTTGTGACACACGGAATTTTGGATTTTCATTTGTTGCCACTTCAAATCATCAAAATTAAATGAAATAAACATTTGAATGCATCAGTCTGTGTGCAATGAATAAATATAATGTACAAGTTACACCTTTTGAATGCAATTACTGAAATAAATGAAGTTTTTCAAAATATTCTAATTTACTGGCTTTTACCTGTATAAGTTGCACTGGAGTATAAGTCGCATTTTTTGGGGAAATTTATTTGATAAAACCCTTTTACCTGTATGTGTTCTCAAATTCATCCGCTAACAGTCCCGGTGAGTATCCAATCACAGGACGCCTAAATGTCACGTTCAACGTGAGGCCATCTAGAAGGCCTTACTGACAACAACTTGTGATCTGATTGGCTATCGCAACTGTCTATCAACTGTATGTCCCTGTTCACTTACAGCATTGCTGAATCTGAAGGCGTTGCATGGCAACGTAAGCTAGCTGAATTCTGATTGGATACTAAAACTAAAAACAACAGCACTGGAAGCAGCATAATATGTCATGAAGAGGATGTGAATACTTTTAGATATTTAGGGAAAGTAAATAAAAAAATAATTGTATCTTTAATTATGATCATGATTTCTGGTTATGTTAGGCCAGCAGAGAAGACCTTGACGACACACCGCTGACTATCAGGACTTTTTTAGGCCTGGAAATGTCTCAAATGGCGTGCATTTTTACAGCAGAACTTCTTTAATGATTTTTGTGCATCCGACACTGTTGAAAAAAATATTGATTTTATGGTAAAAAAAAAACAATTTTTAAACTCTGGCAGGGCAGTCAATTTTACCATAAAATGTACATTGATTTGTACTCAGAATGACTGTAAATGGAAAAACTCTAACATTATTTTACCGTAAAAATTTAGTGGTGAATTGTACGGAAAGGGAAGGGAAAAAAACTAATTTAGCATAGCACATATAAACATGTTACATATAATCACAACAACTCGCAACAGAGGAGGGGGGGTTTGGGGCCCTGGAGGCCGGCCTGCTGCTATAAAGCGCTACTAGCCGTCCATAACCCCGAAGAGGAATTAGGCAGTGGTGGTGAGGGGCGTTGGATGGGGATGGGGAGTGTGTTTGTATATATGCCCATTGTCTTTGGGTGAAGTGTACTGTTCATGAGCCCAGAGTCGTTCTGCATGCAATGCAAACAAAGTTCGATTCCCAGGTGTCGTTGAGGAGGGAGGGAGGTCAAAAAGCGTCCATCTTTGAAATTCCTCAGGGGATGATTACAGAACAGCCTGTTCTTGTCTCAAGGCCATTCGGGGGAGTCAAATCGTAGATAAGGATTTTTGTTTTTTCTCAAACAGGCATTAACAATGACTTGTCTGTTCTATTCGTCCATGCTGGCTCTCATATCCAAACCTTCCTTTATAGCAAGCTTTTCCATGATGTGATCCATCTTGCGATTCAGTTCAGAAATCGCCACAGACTGGTGTTCCTACAGCCCGGCCCAATCCTTTCCATTGCGACGAACAGCCTTTGGGCTCCTTGAGTGGCTGCCATCGTCTTAGGAATTTTACGATAACACCAGAACAATGCCCAGCCCAATCAGCAGGTGCCCCGCGATCATGGTTCCAAATAGGTAGATGTCTTCCACGTCCTCGACGGAAAGGACTGAGAGGCACATGATTCTCCATTTGTCCCAGGAATCTCTCACGTACCCCGCAGCAATGGTTCCATCAGGGCAGCCAGGCTCCCCAGAACCTCTTTTCCTTGTCGAATAGAGTCGAGAGTCCAGCTAATCAATTCCATGTCTGATGATTAGAGGCTTCCAAAAAAAAGTTTGGACAAGACAAGACAAAAACGACTTTTAAACACGCACGGTAGTGGGAACGCGCCGCCCGGTGCCTGTTCGAGTCTCCTCTCCCGTGTCAAAATGTGCATTCGGCAGCAGTCTATCGCTCATCTTCCATCCCACACCACTTTGCTCTTGACAAATTGATGTGGAGCGCTTTTTACATAACAGCACACGCACACAAATGAACAAGCGCAGCATATAAACTTTACTCAAGCGTCACACGTGGCTGCGGTGTTGAGATGGCACTATTTTGCAGGCAACTATTGCTTGGAAGGCAAAGGAGGGATGGGGTGGGGGGGGGGGGGATTGACATTCAGGCCGAGCGCCGCACTCTGTTGCTGGAATAATGATTAGCTTCTTAGCATTCTGCTCACATCTGCTTCACTATCAATGAGAGAGGGGCCGCTGGGGGGGGAAGGAGGGAAGGTAAGGAGAGGGAGGAGACAAACTAGAGATGGGAAACAAGGTGAACGAGAGAGCAGGGGATGAAAGGCGCGAGGCTAATGGAGGACAAAACAGAGGAGTGTATGACATAAGCAGCAGCAGATGTAGGAGTGGCCATGCTGCAGTCTGCACAACTTAACACTCCTCATGCTCTTTTTACACTAAATCCAATCCAATCCAATCCACTTTATTTATATAGCACATTTAAACAACAAAATGTTTCCAAAGTGCTGCACAACAATATTAAACACAATTAAAAACAATATAAAATAAATGTGATTAAAAACAATTTCAAAGGGTAAAATCAATTAAAACAGTAAATAGAAAGCAAAAAGCAAAATTTTAAAAACACAGAGGACAACAGAGGACCACACAACTCACGTAGTGTTAAAAGCCAGAGAATAAAAGTGGGTCTTAAGACGAGACTTAAAACACTCCACTGTGGGAGCAGTTGGAACATGGAGGGGCAGAGTGTTCCAGAGCTTAGGGCCGACCACAGAGAAGGCCCTGTCTCCCCTGGATTTAAGTCTCGTCTTGGACACCACGAGCTGGAGCTGGCTCTCGGACCTCAGAGCGCGCGCAGGATTGTAAGTTTGGATGAGGTCCGAGATATACTGAGGTGCCAGTCCATGTAAAGCTTTAAAAACAAACAGCAAGGTTTTAAAATCAATTCTAAAATGAACAGGGAGCCAGTGCAAACTCTCAAGGATTGGGGTTATATGCTGGCGTCTCCTGGCCCCTGTTAAAAGTCGTGCTGCCGCATTCTGGACTAACTGCAACCGGGAGAGAGCTTTTTGGCTAATGCCAGCATAAAGTGCATTGCAGTAGTCCAGGCGACTTGAAATAAAAGCATGCACGACTTGTTCAAAAAGGTTAAAAGATAAAAACGGTTTTACCTTTGCTAAAAGACGAAGATGATAAAAACACGATTTTAAAACGCCATTGACTTGTTTGTCAAGTTTAAAATGGCTGTCTATAGTGACGCCAAGGCTGGTGACTTTGGGACGCACATAATTTTGCAATGGTCCCAAGTCAGTGAGGGCCGGACCAAACACTAAAATTTCCGTTTTTCCCTCATTCATTATTAAAAAATTCTGGGCTAACCAAGCCTTGACGTCGCATAGACAGTTAAGAAGGAGTGTCAGGGGGCCGTGGCCTTTTGAAATAGGCATATAAATTTGGCAGTCGTCTGCATAAAAGTGATAAAACACTCCATGCCTCTTAAAAATCTCTCCAAGAGGAAGAAGGTACAGTGCAAACAGGATGGGGCCTAGAATAGATCCCTGGGGGACACCACAGTAAAGCGGAGCAGAAGAAGAAGTGGCGTCCCCCAGCCTGACAGAGAAGGACCTTTCTGACAGGTAGGATCTAAACCACTCTAATGCAGTCCCCCTGACACCCACACAGTCTCTCAGGCGATCTAAAAGAATTGTGTGGTCGACTGTGTCAAAGGCAGCTGTAAGATCTAAAGGCATTGCAACCTCAAAAGAACAAGGAGCAATACAAGCATTGCACACTTACTTGCTCATGGTTGTCCATCGATTCGACGATGACCATCTTCTTTTATTTATGAGTCTGCTGATGTTTGAAAAGTCCGATCTTTTGAGGTCGGAGACTCAGGTAAAGAAGATACCTGCGCAATGATGGTTTTTAGAGTGGCATGAGGGGTGCGCTTTTCCCAACGCCACTACCTTGATTGTAAGAAGATCGTTCCAGTGGCAAGGGAGACCCTAGACGACCGGCATCTTCTTACAACTGCAGGAAGCTGCCGGAATCCAGGTTTTGGGGAAACCGCCTCAAAGCTTGCCGCCACCAGCTTGCTTTTCTGTCAAGGTGTGCTCCCTTAGCCTTCGTCCGCTTTTACAGCCATTGTGGTGCTTCTCACTGCTACCATCTTCTGCCTGCTCCACCGTTGAGGTCTTCGGGATCACTCTTAGTCTGGACTCTACCCTTCAACCTGTTCGGCTTGGGTAACCCTGCCAGGAGTACAAGACTCCAGCCGACATAGCTCTAGGGGTCATGGAGACGCGCAAAGTGCCCCACCACGATAAGGTGGTGATCCCGTCGTTGCACACACACACACACACACACACACACACACAAAAACACACACACTCTTGTATTTGTTACTACCGTATTTTTCGGAGTATAAGTCGCTCCGGAGTATAAGTCGCACCGGAGTATAAGTCGCACCGGAGTATAAGTCGCACCGGAGTATAAGTCGCACCGGCCGAAAATGCATAATAAAGAAGGAAAAAAACATATATAAGTCGCACTGGAGTATAAGTCGCATTTTTGGGGGGAAATGTATTTGATAAAAGCCAACACCAAGAATAGACATTTGAAAGGCAATTTAAAATTAAAGCTGCAAGCAGCATTGGTCGGGCCCGCGTATTTGGCAGGTGCTAGTCCTAAGTGTCCCAATACTTTTGTCTACTTGTAGTCTGAAGTGTCCCAAGACTTTTGTCTAGTGTACCTACCTTGTCTGCATTGTGTGGGCACGTTGGTGCTTCCTGCTTTTAAGCAGCCATCTTAAAAAAACAGCAGCGCAGCGGGTCTTTGAAGGGTCATAAAATCAAAACCGGAGCAGTTAGAAAAAAAAGCGCTTCTGTCATTGTAATCAGAAGGGTTCAATCTCTCTCCTGTGTTAGTTTGAAGGCGAAACGACAAACGCGCTCAGAGGAGTTCGTTTTTGAAGGAAGGTGACCGGTTTTTACAACAAATTTGTTTTGAAGGGGGAATAGCAAACTTCCTGTTGATTTTTGCTGGGGGTTGTCAATGTATGAAATGTAGGTCTAAGTAAGACCTACGGAGGGGTTTTTGTTTCATGTCTCTCCGACCTTCTCAGTGGGAGTTACAGGCAGTTTTGTCATTTTTTTCTTCCGAGGAGCAGTTTTTTCTCCGTTTTATTCAAAAATTGCTCTAGAGCGCAATTTTTAAATTTGGGGTTAGGTTTTTTTATTAGATCGCAATTTTTGCTAGTCCTGATGTGTGTGTTCAGTTCGGTGAGTTTTGAAGCGTGTTAAGGGGGTCAAATTACAGCTCAAAGAGGCAAAAGTGACTGTTTTTAGTACTTTTTTGTCTTGAAGGGAGAATTGCCAACTTCCTGTTAATTTCTGCCCGATGATATACAATTATGAAAACTAGGTCTAAGTCAGACCTACATACAGGTTTTTGTTTCATGTCTCTCCGATCTTCCTAGTGGGAGATATAGGCAGTCTAGTTTGTTTTTTTCCTAGGGGGCTCTAGAGCGCAATTTTGAGTTTTGGGGTTCGTTTTTTTTTTTTTTAAAAAGGTAATTTTCGCAGGTCCTGATGTGTGGGTCAAATATGGTGAGTTTTTAAGCATGTTAAGTGGGTCAAATTACAGTTTGTTGTGGCGGCGGAAGAATAAAGAATAATAAAACCTTACAAATACAATAGGTCCTTATGTCCCATTGCATAAGGGGGAGTCCTTATACAATGGGCCATGCGGGCCCTAATAAATCAAGAATAGTGAACAACAGGCTGAATAAGTGTACGTTATATGAGGCATAAATAACCAACTGGTATGTTAACGTAACATATTATGGTAAGAGTCATTCAAATAACTATAACATATAGAACATGCTATACGTTTACCAAACAATCTGTCACTCCTAATCGCTAAATCCCATGAAATCTTATACGTCTAGTCTCTTACGTGAATGACATCAATAATATTATTTGATATTTTACGCTAATGTGTTCATAATTTCACACATAAGTCGCTCCTGAGTATAAGTCGCACCCCAACTATGAAAAAAACTGCAACTTTTAGTCCGAAAAATATGGTATGCAAATATAAGGGGGGGGGGGGGGGTTACCCACATATGCGGTCCTCTCCAAGGTTTCTCATAGTCATTCACATCAACGTCCCACTGGGGTGAGTTTTTCCTTGCCCTTATGTGGGCTTTGTACCGAGGATGTCGTTGTGGCTTGTGCAGCCCTTTGAGACACTTGTGATTTAGGGCTATATAAATAAACATTGATTGATTGATTGATTGATTGATAATAAAAGGTTGTTGTGAAAAATGAGTTGGAATTTCACAAGAAAAAGGTCTCACTTTCACAAGAAAAACGTAGAATTTTGGCAGTATTATAAGAAAAGTCGTAATTTTACTCAACGCAAGTCAAAATTTTACAAGAAAAAATGAACATTTGCGCAATATTATGATAAAACATACCTGCCAACTTTTGAAATCAGAAAAACCTAGTAGCCAGGGTCCAAGGGCCGCAGGCCCCGGTAGGTCCAGGACAAAGTCCTGGTGGAGGGTTCAGGCTTCGCCCCCCGACGCAAAATGATTATTAGCATTCAGACAGGTTAAAATGTTGCTAAAACCATCACTTTTCTATCAGTCACAGTGACTTTTCAAAACAAAAATATTACAGCAAAAATCATATGGGTTGATTGACATGTTTATTCTGTAAGCTAACTTCAATAGTTTGAAATTATTTTGACAGTTAATGCCAGTTATCCTGTCAACCTTTCACAAGACTTCAATTTGTTCATTGAAAGTATAAACACTTTTTACAGTAAACAAATGGTAAAACAGTACTAAACAATTCCAATTAAAAAAAAAATTGGTGTCATTATTAACTTTCTGTCCAAGCTTGTATAATCTACTGCCTTGTTCAATTGTAAAAAATATTCTGTGCCTAAAATTCACATTTCTATCACAATTATCATACTGTAAACATGGTAAGCTAACTTCATTAAAATTAATAGTCCTGTCAATAGCATGGAATTACAATTCAAATGTAGTTTTTTTGTAAGCCTTTCAAAAGAATTCAAAATATGAAAAATGAATGAAAATTAATTGAAGCCATCAGACACTTGAAAAGTGGCACATCACATCTCTAATGTAATCATTTGAACTTTTCAACAGAAATAGCACTGCAAAAATATTAAGGACATACTTCTGTATTTTGGTAGTTATGCTGTCAACATTTAACAAGATTTCTTCCACTTGGACTTGAAAGCATAAATAGTATAAACACTTTTAACAGTATAACAGTACTAAACAATTCCAATAGATAACATTGGTGTCATTACCTTTTTGTGGCTAAAATCCGAAAAACGTTGAAAGTTTTCCACTTGTATCGCTAGCAACGGCATTAGACTTGTGTTTTTTTGTCCCAACGTGGTCTTTTACATCGCTAATTCCTCTGTGTCCGATCGAAAAATCTTGTCTGCACAAGGTGCAATTCGCGTAGTTTTCACCCTTTTTGGAACGGATAATTATTCCCGGATAGGCTTTTGAATATTCTTCACGGAATGACTGCAGTTTTCTTTTCGGTTTAAGACTCGTTTGCGATTTTTCTCCGGCTGATTCCATGATCGTTCGCTCGTTTGGAAACAATGGCAACTGGTGCCTCGTGCTTGGCAGCGGTGCTATAAATAGCCTCGCGCATGGCATTCGGAATGGCTCGATGGAAGTTACGGGAAGCAGTGTGGATTGTCATTGTTGTTACGCGATTTCGTGAATAAAACTTAAAAAAAAAAAAAAAAAATTTAATTAATGAAAAACCGTATTTTTTATCACTGCAACCGTAACCCGGAATAGGTTGATGAAAACCGTACTAATTACGGGAAAACCGGAGTAGTTGGCAGGTATGCTGGTATGTTAACGTAACATATTATGGTAAGAGTCATTCAAATAACTATAACATATAGAACATGCTATACGTTTACCAAACAATCTGTCACTCCTAATCGCTAAATCCCATGAAATCTTATACGTCTAGTCTCTTACGTGAATGAGATCAATAATATTATTTGATATTTTTCGGTAATGTGTTAATCATTTCACACATAAGTCGCTCCTGAGTATAAAACTATGAAAAAACCTGCGACTTATAGTCCGAAATATACGGTATGCAAATATAATAAAAGGTTGTTGTGAAGAATGAGTTGGAATTTCACAAGAAAAAGGTCTCACTTTCACAAGAAAAACGTAGAATTTTGGCAGTATTATAATAAAAGTCGTAATTTTACTCAACGCAAGTCAAAATCTTACAAGAAAAACTGAACATTTGCGCAATATTATGATAAAAGTTGGAATTTTACTTAAAAACAGTCGCAACTTTACAAGAAAAAGCCTCACATTTTGGCAATTTTACGAAAAGAGTCGTAATTTTGCTGGACAAAAGTCACAATTTTAGAAGAAACTTTAAAATTGTGGCAATGTTATAATAATAATCGGAATTTTATTTGGCAAAATTATGACAAAGGTCATACATTTACTCCAAAAATGTCACTATTTTACAAGAAATCAAGGGTTGGAATTGAGGGTTAAATCACCAAAAATGATTCCTGGGCGCGGCCACCGCTGCTGCTCGCTGCTCCCCTCACCTCCCAGGGGGTGATCAATGGTGATGGGTCAAATGCAGAGAATAATTTCGCCACACCTAGTGTGTGTGTGACAATCATTGGCACTTTAACTTAACAACAAAAACATTGGCAATATTGTGATAAAACTCTGAATTTTATATGACAAATGTCACCATAATGCATTAAAAAGTAATAATTTACATTAAAAAAGTAATAATTTTGCGAGAAAATATCGCCATATTACAGAAACGTAAAGAATATGAGAAATTGTTCATAATATTATAAGAAAGACGTCGACACATTGTGAGAAAAAGAGTACCGTTTGCAAATATAATAAAAGCTTGTTGTGAAAAATGAGTTAGAATTTCACAAGAAAAAGGTCTCACTTTCACAAGAAAAACGTAGAATTTTGGCAGTATTATAATAAAAGTCGTAATTTTACTCAACGCAAGTCAAAATTGTACAAGAAAAACTGAACATTTGAGCAATATTATGATAAAAGTTGGAATTTTACTCAAAAACAGTCGCAACTTTACAAGAAAAGCCTCACATTTTGCCAATTTTTACGAAAAGAGTCGTAATTTTGCTGGACAAAAGTCACAATTTTAGAAGAAACTTTAAAATTGTGGCAATGTTATAATAATAATCGGAATTTTATTTGGCAAAATTATGACAAAGGTCATAAATTTACTCCAAAAATGTCACTATTTTACGAGAAATCAAGGGTTGGAATTGAGGGTTAAATCACCAAAAATGATTCCTGGGCGCGGCCACCGCTGCTGCTCACTGCTCACCTCACCTCCCAGGGAGTGATCAAAGGTGATGGGTCAAATGCAGAGAATAATTTTGCCACACCTAGTGTGTGTGTGACAATCATTGGCACTTTAACTTAACAACAAAAACATTGGCAATATTGTGATAAAACTCTGAATTTTATATGACAAATGTCACCATTTTGCTTTAAAAAGTAATAATTTACATTAAAAAAGTAATAATTTTGCGAGAAAATATCGCCATATTACAGAAACGTAAAGAATATGAGAAATTGTTCCCGATTTTATAAGAAAGACGTCGACACATTGTGAGAAAAAGAGTACCGCATGCAAATATAATAAAAGCTTGTTGTGGAAAATGAGTTGGAATTTCACAAGAAAAAGGTCTCACTTCCACAAGAAAAACGTAGAATTTTGGCAGTATTATAATAAAAGTCGTAGTTTTACTCAACGCAAGTCAAAAGTTTACAAGAAAAACTGAACATTTGAGCAATATTATGATAAAAGTTGGAATTTTACTCAAAAACAGTCGCAACTTTACAAGAAAAGCCTCACATTTTGCCAATTTTTACGAAAAGAGTCGTAATTTTGCTGGACAAAAGTCACTATTTTAGAAGAAACTTTAAAATTGTGGCAATGTTATAATAATAATCGGAATTTTATTTGGCAAAATTATGACAAAGGTCATACATTTACCCCAAAAATGTCACTATTTTACAAGAAATCAAGGGTTGGAATTGAGGGTTAAATCACCAAAAATTATTCCTGGGCGCGGCCACCGCTGCTGCTCGCTGCTCCCCTCACCTCCCAGGGGGTGATCAATGGTGATGGGTCAAATGCAGAGAATAATTTCGCCACACCTAGTGTGTGTGTGACAATCATTGGCACTTTAACTTAACAACAAAAACATTGGCAATATTGTGATAAAACTCTGAATTTTATATGACAAATGTCACCATAATGCATTAAAAAGTAATAATTTACATTAAAAAAGTAATAATTTTGCGAGAAAATATCGCCATATTACAGAAACGTAAAGAATATGAGAAATTGTTCATAATATTATAAGAAAGACGTCGACACATTGTGAGAAAAAGAGTACCGTATGCAAATATAATAAAAGCTTGTTGTGAAAAATGAGTTAGAATTTCACAAGAAAAAGGTCTCACTTTCACAAGAAAAACGTAGAATTTTGGCAGTATTATAATAAAAGTCGTAATTTTACTCAACGCAAGTCAAAATTGTACAAGAAAAACTGAACATTTGAGCAATATTATGATAAAAGTTGGAATTTTACTCAAAAACAGTCGCAACTTTACAAGAAAAGCCTCACATTTTGCCAATTTTTACGAAAAGAGTCGTAATTTTGCTGGACAAAAGTCACAATTTTAGAAGAAACTTTAAAATTGTGGCAATGTTATAATAATAATCGGAATTTTATTTGGCAAAATTATGACAAAGGTCATACATTTACTCCAAAAATGTCACTATTTTACGAGAAATCAAGGGTTGGAATTGGGGGTTAAATCACCAAAAATGATTCCTGGGCGCGGCCACCGCTGCTGCTCACTGCTCCCCTCACCTCCCAGGGGGTGAGCAATGGTGATGGGTCAAATGCAGAGAATAATTTCGCCACACCTAGTGTGTGTGTGACAATCATTGGCACTTTAACTTAACAACAAAAACATTGGCAATATTGTGATAAAACTCTGAATTTTATATGACAAATGTCACCATAATGCATTAAAAAGCAATAATTTACATTAAAAAAGTAATAATTTTGCGAGAAAATATCGCCATATTACAGAAACGTAAAGAATATGAGAAATTGTTCATAATATTATAAGAAAGACGTCGACACATTGTGAGAAAAAGAGTACCGTATGCAAATATAATAAAAGCTTGTTGTGAAAAATGAGTTAGAATTTCATAAGAAAAAGGTCTCACTTTCACAAGAAAAACGTAGAATTTTGGCAGTATTATAATAAAAGTCGTAATTTTACTCAACGCAAGTCAAAATTGTACAAGAAAAACTGAACATTTGAGCAATATTATGATAAAAGTTGGAATTTTACTCAATAACAGTCGCAATTTTACGAAAAGAGTCGTAATTTAGCTGGACAAAAGTCACAATTTCAGAAGAAACTTTACAATTTTGGCAATGTTGTAATAATAATCGGAATTTTACTTGGAAAAATTATGACAAAGGTCATACATTTACTCCAAAAATGTCACTGTTTTACAAGAACAACAAAAACATTGGCAATATTGTGATAAAAGTCTGAATTCTATATGACAAATGTCACCATTTTGCATTAAAAAGTAATCATTTAACGAGAAAATATCAACATATTACAGAAACGTAAAGAATATGACAAATGGTTCCCAATTTTATAAGAAAGACGTCGACACATTGTGAGAAAAAGAGTACTTTTAGTTCATTTATGTATTTTTTGTTTGTAATTGGCATTTAATCTTCATTATCTACTTCAAGTTATTACAGTATGTCTCTATATACGGGCGGCACGGTGGGACAGGGGTTAGTGCGTCTGCCTCACAATACGAAGGTGCTGAGTAGTCTGGGGTTCAATCCCAGGCTCGGGATCTTTCTGTATGGAGTTTGCATGTTCTCCCCGTGACTGTGTGGGTTCCCTCCGGGTACTCCGGCTTCCTCCCACCTCCAAAGACATGCACCTGGGGATAAGTTGATTGGCAACACTAAATTGGCCCTAGTGTGTGAATGTTGTCTGTCTATCTGTGTTGGCCCTGTGATGAGGTGGCGACTTGTCCAGGGTGTACCACGCCTTCCGCCCGAATGCAGCTGAGATAGGCTCCAGCACCCCCCGCGACCCCAAAAGGGACAAGCGGTAGAAAATGGATGGATGGATGATAATAATAATCGGAATTTTACTTGGCAAAATTATGACAAAGGTCATAAATGTACTCAAAAAATGTCACTGTTTTATGAGAACAACAAAAACATTGGCAATATTGTGATAAAAGTCTGAATTCCATATGACAAATGTCACCATTTTGCATTAAAAAGTAATAATTTACAGTAAAAAAATAATAATAATTTTACGAGAAAATATCGCAATATCACAGAGACGGAAAGAATATGAGAAATTGTGCGATATTAAGATAAAAGTTGGAATTTTTACTCAATAACAGTCGCAATTTTACAAGAAAAGCCTCACATTTTGGCAATTTTACGAAAAGAGTCGTAATTTTGCTGGACAAAAGTCAAAATTTTAGAAGAAACTTTAAACATTTTGGCAATGTCATTATAATAATCGGAATTTTACTTGGCAAAATTATGACAAAGGTCATAAATGTACTCAAAAAATGTCACTGTTTGACGAGAACAACAAAAACATTGGCAATATTGTGATAAAAGTCTGAATTTTATATGACAAATGTCACCATTTTGCATTAAAAAGTAACTTGTTATTACATATGTTAGCCAAAGGGGGAGCACTTCACATTTTTACACACACTTCTTATTTCATATGTTAACCGGAGGAGGAGCACTTTATAAAACCGACAACACAGTCAATTTGAAAAATCCCTCCTTTCTGGGGCCACCCTAATTTTGATAGATTTCACCACCAAATCGCAAACCGCAAATGAGATCTCTATTTTTTGTTTTTTGTAATGTGCTTAAGGCCGATGACAAACGAGTCACGGACCAAAGATGGCCCCTGTGCCGCGTTTTGGGCAACACAGCTGTAGAAGCTAACTGTTAATGGCCACTATAGTCTTAGTACCATAGGGTATTTGTTCATCCTATGGTCACATATGGGACGCGGGTTGTCTTACGTCAGCAACCGGAAGTCGTAAAATCAGCTGTTCACCTGGCGGGTTTTTTCGGGGATGAATAGGGAAGTCCTTCTTTAGCTACCATCTTGTTTTATCATATATTGCTGCTTTTGCACCTGTCAATGTTTACTTTTGTATGCACATTAAATCAACAAAAAAATCCTGACTTTGGAGCAATGTTCACAGACTCTAGTACCGTATTTTCCGCACTATTAGCCGCACCTAAAAACCACAAATTTACTCAAAAGCTGACAGTGCGGCTTATAACTCGGTGCGCTTTATATATGGATTAATATTAAGATTCATTTTCATAAAGTTTCGGTCTCGCAACTACGGTAAACAGCCGCCATCTTTTTTCCCCGTAGAAGAGGAAGTGCTTCTTCTTCTACGCAAGCAACCGCCAAGGTAAGCACCCGCCCCCATAGAAGAGGAAGCGCTTCTTCTTCTACTGTAAGCAACCACCCGCCCCCGTAGAAGAAGAAGAAGCGCGCGGATATTACGTTTCATTTCCTTTGTGTGTTTACATCTGTAAAGACCACAAAATGGCTCCTACTAAGCGACAGGTTTCCGGTTCATGAAAAGACGCAATCTCTCCATCCGCACACGGACTACTATTTCACAGCAACTGCCTAAAGACTTTCAAGAAAAGCTGGCTACTTTCCGTGCATATTGTAAAAACAAGATAGCTGAAAAAAAGATCCGGCCAGAGAACATTATCAACATGGACGAGGTTCCACTGACTTTTGATATTCCTGTGAACCGCACTGTGGATACAACGGGAGCACGTACGGTGAATATTCGCACCACAGGGAATGAGAAGTCATCCTTCACTGTGGTTCTAGCTTGCCATGCTAATGGCCAGAAACTTCCACCCATGGTGATATTCAAAAGGAAGACCTTGCCAAAAGAGACCTTTCCAGCCGGCGTCATCATAAAAGCTAACTCGAAGGGATGGATGGATGAAGAAAAGATGAGCGAGTGGTTAAGGTAAGTTTACGCGAAGAGGCCGGGTGGCTTTTTTCACGCAGCTCCCGTCCATGTTGATATACGACTCCATGCGCGCCCACATCACGCTGGTTTTTAATATATTATTAAAGTTTGACTGACCTATCTGACTGTTTTTTTGACATTCCTTTAGCGATGCGGCTTATAACACGGGGCGGCTTATAGGTGGACAAAGTTTTGAAATATGCCGTTCATTGAAGGCGCGGCTTATAACCCAGGGCGGCTTATGGTGCGGAAAATACGGTATTTGGCTCTCTATTAGATGCAATGTTTTTGGTAGGGAAGGTACTTTTCCTTGTTGATGTCTCAAGAAGGCTAGAAATACAAGGACACACACACACACACACACACACGGGGAGAGAACGCGTGCAGGGACTACTTTGTCAAAGTCAGAGAAAGTAGCGCCGCCTCAGCGCGAAGGATGCTTCTAAAATAGAGAGCGAGGGGAAAATGGCGAAGGTGGAGAGGAAGCACGCGCCGGCCATAAATTAGAGTAATGTGATCACAAAGCAAAGAGAATGATTCATGCGGCAGATTACGCGAGCGGGTCCGTCCCACATTAATAACGTAGTATACGGTCCTGGGGACACGAAAATACAGCGCTGGAGGAAGCAAAGACGTCGTGTTTCCACGCCCGTTCAGGTCCCCTCTCGACCTCGTCCAAATCTCCCCAAACTTGCCCCAATAATTTTGTGCTGTAAAATTTTCCGCTTGTGCCGTTCGGGTTTTTAAGTTATTCTAAACCTTAACTTGTACAAATCACCCCAAACGTGTTCCCTTTGTTTGTGCTACAACATGAATTCTGTCTGTTATAGTTTTTAAGTTATCAACGTTTCAATATTTATAACTGGTGTGAGAATTGGATATTTTTAAGTGTTCTTTTTTTAATCTATAGTCACGTCTAAAGCATCTAGTATGTGTGTCTTCTCCTGACCTCCTTGTTTTTATCCTATGTCTTAATAAATCCTCTTAAGGCCCAAGCTGTTTGTTTACATGTTTTTTTTTATTTCTCTTTGCTATTTGGGCTTATTGGACCCTAACTAGAATAAAAACTAAAAAATCATCTTTTGATATGATGTACTTAGTCCATAAGTACACAAATGTGTACTTCATGTGTAGTTCAATCAATCAATCAATCAATGTTTATTTATATAGCCCAAAATCACAAGTGTCTCAAAGGGCTGCACAAGCCACAACGACATCCTCGGTACACAGCCCACATAAGGGCAAGGAAAAACTCACCCCAGTGGGACGTCGATGTGAACGACTATGAGAAACCTTGGAGAGGACCGCATATGTGGGTAACCCCCCCCTCTAGGGGAGACCGAAAGCAATGGATGTCGAGTGGGTCTGACATAATATTGTGAGAGTCCAGTCCATAGTGGATCCAACATAATAGTGAGAGTCCAGTCCATAGTGGATCTAACATAATAGTGAGAGTCCAGTCCATAGTGGATCTAATATAATAGTGAGAGTCCAGTCCATAGTTGATCTAACATAATAGTAAGAGTCCAGTCCATAGTGGATCTAACATAATAGTGAGAGTCCAGTCCATAGTGGATCTAACATAATAGTGAGAGTCCAGTCCATAGTGGATCCAACATAATAGTAAGAGTCCAGTCCATAGTGGATCCAACATAATAGTGAGAGTCCAGTCCATAGTGGATCTAACATAATAGTGAGAGTCCAGTCCATAGTGGATCCAACATAATAGTAAGAGTCCAGTCCATAGTGGATCCAACATAATAGTGAGAGTCCAGTCCATAGTGGATCTAACATAATAGTGAGAGTCCAGTCCATAGTGGATCTAATATAATAGTGAGAGTCCAGTCCATAGTTGATCTAACATAATAGTAAGAGTCCAGTCCATAGTGGATCCAACATAATAGTGAGAGTCCAGTCCATAGTGGATCTAACATAATAGTGAGAGGCCAGTCCATAGTGGATCTAATATAATAGTGAGAGTCCAGTCCATAGTGGATCTAACATAATAGTAAGAGTCCAGTCCATAGTGGATCTAACATAATAGTGAGAGTCCAGTCCATAGTGGATCTAACATAATAGTAAGAGTCCAGTCCATAGTGGATCTAACATAATAGTGAGAGTCCAGTTCATAGTGGATCTAACATAATAGTGAGAGTCCAGTCCATAGTGGATCTAACATAATAGTAAGAGTCCAGTCCATAGTGGATCTAACATAATAGTGAGAGTCCAGTCCATAGTGGATCCAACATAATAGTGAGAGTCCAGTCCATAGTGAATCTAACATAATAGTGAGAGTCCAGTTCATAGTGGATCCAACATAATAGTAAGAGTCCAGTCCATAGTGGATCCAACATAATAGTAAGAGTCCAGTCCATAGTGGGGCCAGCAGGACACCATCCCGAGCGGAGACGGGTCAACAGCGCAGAGATGTTCCCAGCCAATGCACAGGCGAGCGGTCCACCCCGGGTCCCGACTCTGGACAGCCAGCACTTCATCCATGGCCACCGGACCTGTGCCCACCCCCCCTCCACAAGGGATAGAGGGGAGCAGAGGAGAGAAGAAAAGAAACGGCAGATCAACTGGTCTAACAGGGGGGCTATTTAAAGGCTAGAGTATACAAATGAGTTTTAAGATGGGACTTAAATGCTTCTACTGAGGTAGCATCTCTAATTGTTACCGGGAGGGCATTCCATAGTACTGGAGCCCGAATTGAAAACGCTCTATAGCCCGCAGACTTTTTTTGGGCTCTGGGAATCACTAATAAGCCGGAGTTCTTTGAACGCAGATTTCTTGCCGGGACATATGGTACAATGCAATCGACAAGATAGGACGGGGGTAGACCGTGTAGTATTTTATACGTAAGTAGTAAAACCTTAAAGTCACATCTTAAGTGCACAGGAAGCCAGTGCAGGTGAGCCAGTATAGGTATATATATATATACTGTAGGTATATAAAGGTATATACAGTATAGGCGTAATATGATCAAACTTTCTTGTTCTTGTCAAAAGTCTAGCAGCCGCATTTTGTACCAATTGTAGTCTTTTAATGCTAGACATAGGGAGACCCGAAAATAATACGTTACAGTAGTCGAGACGAGACGTAACGAACGCATGAATAATGATCTCAGCGTCGCTAGTGGATAAAATAGAACGAATTTTAGCGATATTACGGAGATGAAAGAATGCCGTTTTAGTAACACTCTTAATGTGTGACTCAAAGGAGAGAGTTGGGTGGAAGATAATACCCAGATTCTTTACTGATTCGCCTTGTGTAATTGTTTGGTTGTCAAATGTTAAGGTGGTATTATTAAATAAATGTCGGTGTTTAGCAGGACCGATAATCAGCATTTCCGTTTTCTTGGCGTTGAGTTGCAAGAAGTTAGCGGACATCCATTGTTTAATTTCATTAAGACACGCCTCCAGCTGACTACAATCGGGCGTGTTGGTCAGCTTTAGGGGCATGTAGAGTTGGGTGTCATCAGCATAACAATGAAAGCTAACACCGTATTTGCGTATGATGTCGCCTAGCGGCAGCATGTAAATACTAAAGAGTGCAGGGCCAAGAACCGAACCCTGAGGAACTCCGCACGTTACCTTAACATAGTCCGAGGTCACATTATTATGGGAGACGCATTGCATCCTGTCAGTAAGATAAGAGTTAAACCACGACAAAGCTAAGTCTGACATACCAATACGTGTTTTGATACGCTCTAATAAAATATTATGATGGACGGTATGGAAAGCAGCGCTAAGATCAAGAAGCAGCAACATAGATGACGCATCAGAATCCATCGTTAGCAGTAGATCATTAGTCATTTTTGCGAGGGCTGTCTCCGTAGAGTGATTTGCCCTGAAACCGGATTGAAAAGGTTCACAGAGATTGTTAGACACTAAGTGTTCATTTAGCTGCTGTGCGACAATTTTTTCAAGGATTTTCGAAATAAAGGGAAGGTGGGACATCGGTCGGTAGTTTACCATGAGGTCAGGATCAAGGTTAGGTCTTTTGAGCAGAGGATGAATAACCGCTTTCTTGAATGCTAGGGGAATCTATAGTCATGTCTAAAGCATCTAGTATGTGTGTCTTCTCCTGACCTCCTTGTTTTTATCCTATGTCTTAATAAATCCTCTTAAGGCCTAAGCTGTTTGTTTACATGTTTTTTTTTATTTCTCTTTGCTATTTGGGCTTATTGGTGTCATGATCCGTGGTCGGATCATGTTTTGTTAAGTTATGTTTGGTTAGTTTTGGACTCCTTTTGTTATTACTTGTGCACCTGTGAGTTTGTTTCGTCACCATGGTTACTTGATTTTCACCTGCCTTGCACGCGCACCTGTTTCTCATCAGAAACGCTATTTAAGCCCACCTTTGTTCATCACTCGTTCTGCTTTCTTTGTTTTTGCATCACGCGACTGCCACGTAAGTTCGTTCTTGATTCTAGACTCAGCTAAGTTCCATAGTCTGTGCTAAGTGTTAGCCACCTTGTTTTCCGTTTTGTACCAGTTTTGTGTAGTGATGGGTTGATGAGGCGTCATGAAGCGTTTCGACACATTGCAAAACTGTATTGATACTGTGTCGATACTGTGTCACTAAATACTGACATCTGCTGGACATTAAAAATCCCTACAGGCAACCTATGGACCGACTCAACTGACACTGATTTGATGCCCTAGTACAGGGGTCACCAACCTTTTTGAAACCAAAAACTACTTCTTGGGTACTGATTAATGCGAAGGGCTACCAGTTTGATACACACTTAAATAAATAAATATATTGTCATTTGTAAGTTACACTTAAGTGTGATTTAAACAAGAATAGCTAAATAAATAAATGTATATATATAAAAAAATGGGTATTTCTGTCTGTCATTCCGTCGTACATTTTTTTTCCTTTTTTTGTAGAGTATAAATGATGAAAAAAACACTTAATTGAACGGTTTAAAAGAGGAGAAAACACGAAAAAATTTCAAATAAAATTTTGAAACAGTTTATCTTCAATTTCGACTCTTTAAAATTCAAAATTCAACCGACAAAAAGAAGAGAAAAACTAGCTAATTTGAATCTTTTTGAAAAAATTAAAAAAAGAATTTATGGAACATCATTAGTAATTTTTCCTGATTAAGATTAATTTTATAATTTTGATGACATGTTTTAAATTGGTTAAAATCCAATCTGCACTTTGTTAGAATATTTAACAAATTGGACCAAGCTATATTTCTAACAAAGACAAATCAGTATTTCTTCCAGATTTTCCAGAACAAAAATTTTAAAAGAAATTCAAAAATACTTTGAAATAAGATTTAAAGTTGATTCTACAGATTTTCTAGATTTGCCAGAATAATTTTTTTGAATTTTAATCATAGTAAGTTTGAAGAAATATTTCACAAATATTCTTTGTCGAAAAACCAGAAGCTCAAATAATTTATTATTCTTTACAATAATAAAAAAAAATGTACTTGAACATTGATTTAAATTGTCAGGAAAGAAGAGGAAGACATTTAAAAGGTAAAAAGGTATATTTGTTTAAAAATCCTAAAATCATTTTTAAGGTTGTATTTTTTCTCTAAAATTGTATTTCTAAAAGTAATAAGAAGCAAAGTAAAAAATAAATGAATTTATTTAAACAAGTGAAGACCCATCCATCCATCCATTTTCTACCGCTTATTCCAAGGGAAGACCAAGTCTTTAAAATATTTTCTTGGATTTTCAAATTCTATTTGAGTTTTGTCTCTTTTAGAATTAAAAATGTCGAGCAAAGCGAGACCAGCTTGCTAGTAAATAAATAAAATTTTAAAAATAGAGGCAGCTCACTGGTAAGTGCTGCTCTTTGAGCTATTTTTAGAACAGGCCAGCGGGCGACTGATCTGGTCCTTACGGGCTACCTGGTGACCGCGGGCACCGCGTTGGTGACCCCTGCCCTAGTATATACAATAATATAAACCAAGTCATTGTATTTCATTTAGGATTATTTCATATCTTCATTTAAATAAAAATATATTTTTATCTTTTTTAGATAGTCAATAAATAATGTGAACATGTATCATAACATGGAAATCTAAGAGAACGTGTTGTGGATGATTGTGGACTGGGAATTTTTTTAATTTTTTTGCACATTCTTATAAAAAAAAAGAAAAGTTTTTCCGACGTATTACATTTTAGACGATTTCTCTTCTTAGTTATTATTTCTCCGGCTGTAGAAAAGAGCCGCTCACAGGGCACAGAGGAGGCGTCAGTGCGACACAGTTGGCGTATCGGTCACGTGACCGAAACAGCTCATGATCGGTCACGTGACTTTCTAAAAGCGGTACGCGCACCGACACAGGGTTTTGCTCTATGAGCTCGACGCATGCGCCGATGCATCGGTGTTGCCGGACCCATCACTAGTTTTGTGTTATTTTTCTATTAAATCAAGTCGTCACCTGTAAGTCCTGTCCGGATTCGTCCTTTGCTTCCTGGGAGAACAAAACCCCGCATCACCATGCGCACCACACGCGACAATTGGACCCTAATTAGAATAAAAACTAAAAATCATCTTTTGATATGATGTACTTAGTCCATAAGTACACAAATGTGTACTTCATGTGTAGTTCAATCCCCACCTTCTACCGTCCTAGTCACGTCCGTTGTGTCCTTGAGCAAGACACTTCACCCTTGCTCCTGATGGGCCTGGTTAGCGCCGTGCATGGCAGCTCCCGCCATCAGTGTGTGAATGGGTGAATGTGGAAATAGTGTCAAAGCGCTTTGAGTTCCTTTAAAAAAAAGGTAGAAAACCGCTATACAAGTACAACCCATTTACCATTTAGTGACATGCTAATTTTTATTTTTACACTTTTTTCCCCCCAAAGTTCCATTGTATGTTATACTCTTCTGACACCACCAGATGGCAGTATAAGTCTCCACATAAGAGTCCATAAGACTCCATTTCAGTAGTGTACAGAATTTTGGAATTAAGAGCTAAAAGGTGCTGTCCACGCATGTGGCCACTAAGGCCTTTAAGGGCTCCTGTTTTGCTGTTTTCAATCAATCAATCAATGTTTATTTATATAGCCCTAAATCACAAGTGTCTCAAAGGGCTGCACAAGCCACAACGACATCCTCGGTACAAAGCCCACATAAGGGCAAGGAAAAACTCACCCCAGTGGGACGTCGATGTGAACGACTATGAGAAACCTTGGAGAGGACCGCATATGTGGGTAACCCCCCCCCCCCCCCCCCCCCCCCCCTCTAGGGGAGACCGAAAGCAATGGATGTCGAGTGGGTCTGACATAATATTGTGAGAGTCCAGTCCATAGTGGATTCAACATAATAGTAAGAGTCCAGTCCATAGTGGATCCAACATAATAGTAAGAGTCCAGTCCATAGTGGATCTAACATAATAGTGAGAGTCCAGTCCATAGTGAATCTAACATAATAGTGAGAGTCCAGTCCATAGTGGATCTAATATAATAGTGAGAGTCCAGTCCATAGTTGATCTAACATAATAGTAAGAGTCCAGTCCATAGTGGATCTAACATAATAGTGAGAGTCCAGTCCATAGTGGATCTAACATAATAGTGAGAGTCCAGTCCATAGTGGATCCAACATAATAGTAAGAGTCCAGTCCATAGTGGATCCAACATAATAGTGAGAGTCCAGTCCATAGTGGATCTAACATAATAGTGAGAGGCCAGTCCATAGTGGATCTAATATAATAGTGAGAGTCCAGTCCATAGTGGATCTAACATAATAGTAAGAGTCCAGTCCATAGTGGATCTAACATAATAGTGAGAGTCCAGTCCATAGTGGATCTAACATAATAGTAAGAGTCCAGTCCATAGTGGATCTAACATAATAGTGAGAGTCCAGTTCATAGTGGATCTAACATAATAGTAAGAGTCCAGTCCATAGTGGATCCAACATAATAGTAAGAGTCCAGTCCATAGTGGGGCCAGCAGGACACCATCCCGAGCGGAGACGGGTCAACAGCGCAGAGATGTTCCCAGCCAATGCACAGGCAAGCGGTCCACCCCGGGTCCCGACTCTGGACAGCCAGCACTTCATCCATGGCCACCGGACCTGTGCCCACCCCCCCTCCACAAGGGATAGAGGGGAGCAGAGGAGAGAAGAAAAGAAACGGCAGATCAACTGGTCTAACAGGGGGGCTATTTAAAGGCTAGATTATACAAATGAGTTTTAAGATGGGACTTAAATGCTTCTACTGAGGTAGCATCTCTAATTGTTACCGGGAGGGCATTCCATAGTACTGGAGCCCGAATAGAAAACGCTCTATAGCCCGCAGACTTTTTTTGGGCTCTGGGAATCACTAATAAGCCGGAGTTCTTTGAACGCAGATTTCTTGCCGGGACATATGGTACAATGCAATCGACAAGATAGGACGGAGCTAGACCGTGTAGTATTTTATACGTAAGTAGTAAAACCTTAAAGTCACATCTTAAGTGCACAGGAAGCCAGTGCAGGTGAGCCAGTATAGGTATATATATATATATATATATGTATATAAAGGTATATACAGTATAGGCGTAATATGATCAAACTTTCTTGTTCTTGTCAAAAGTCTAGCAGCCGCATTTTGTACCAATTGTAGTCTTTTAATGCTAGACATAGGGAGACCCGAAAATAATACGTTACAGTAGTCGAGACGAGACGTAACGAACGCATGAATAATGATCTCAGCGTCGCTAGTGGATAAAATAGAACGAATTTTAGCGATATTACGGAGATGAAAGAAGGCCGTTTTAGTAACACTCTTAATGTGTGACTCAAAGGAGAGAGTTGGGTGGAAGATAATACCCAGATTCTTTACTGATTCGCCTTGTGTAATTGTTTGGTTGTCAAATGTTAAGGTGGTATTATTAAATAAATGTCGGTGTTTAGCAGGACCGATAATCAGCATTTCCGTTTTCTTGGCGTTGAGTTGCAAGAAGTTAGCGGACATCCATTGTTTAATTTCATTAAGACACGCCTCCAGCTGACTACAATCCGGCGTGTTGGTCAGCTTTAGGGGCATGTAGAGTTGGCTGTCATCAGCATAACAATGAAAGCTAACACCGTATTTGCGTATGATGTCGCCTAGCGGCAGCATGTAAATACTAAAGAGTGCAGGGCCAAGAACCGAACCCTGAGGGACTCCGCACGTTACCTTAACATAGTCCGAGGTCACATTATTATGGGAGACGCATTGCATCCTGTCAGTAAGATAAGAGTTAAACCACGACAAAGCTAAGTCTGACATACCAATACGTGTTTTGATACGCTCTAATAAAATATTATGATGGACGGTATGGAAAGCAGCGCTAAGATCAAGAAGCAGCAACATAGATGACGCATCAGAATCCATCGTTAGCAGTAGATCATTAGTCATTTTTGCGAGGGCTGTCTCCGTAGAGTGATTTGCCCTGAAACCGGATTGAAAAGGTTCACAGAGATTGTTAGACACTAAGTGTTCATTTAGCTGCTGTGCGACAATTTTTTCGAGGATTTTCGAAATAAAGGGAAGGTGGGACACCGGTCGGTAGTTTACCATGAGGTCAGGATCAAGGTTAGGTCTTTTGAGCAGAGGATGGATAACCGCTTTCTTGAATGCTAGGGGAATCTATAGTCATGTCTAAAGCATCTAGTATGTGTGTCTTCTCCTGACCTCCTTGTTTATATCCTATGTCTTAATAAATCCTCTTAAGGCCCAAGCTGTTTGTTTACATGTTTTGTTTTTTTAGTTCTCTTTGCTATTTGGGCTTATTGGTGTCATGATCCGTGGTCGGATCATGTTTTGTTAAGTTATGTTTGGTTAGTATTGGACTCCTTTTGTTATTACTTGTGCACCTGTGAGTTTGTTTCATCACCATGGTTACTTGATTTTCACCTGCCTTGCACGCGCACCTGTTTCTCATCAGAAACGCTATTTAAGCCCACCTTTGTTCATCACTCGTTCTGCTTTCTTTGTTTTTGCATCACGCGACTGCCACGTAAGTTCGTTCTTGATTCTAGACTCAGCTAAGTTCCATAGTCTGTGCTAAGTGTTAGCCTTAGCTTCCAGTGCGTTCGGCACCTCTTCCTGTCGGTTTGTTTTCCGTTTTGTACCAGTTTTGTGTAGTGATGGGTTGATGAGGCGTCATGAAGCGTTTCGACACATTGCAAAACTGTATTGATACTGTGTCGATACTGTGTCACTAAATACTGACATCTGCTGGACATTAAAAATCCCTACAGGCAACCTATGGACCGACTCAACTGACACTGATTTGATGCCCTAGTACAGGGGTCACCAACCTTTTTGAAAGCAAAAACTACTTCTTGGGTACTGATTAATGCGAAGGGCTACCAGTTTGATACACACTTAAATAAATAAATATATTGTCATTTGTAAGTTACACGTAAGTGTGATTTAAACAAGAATAGCTAAATAAATACATTTATATATATAAAAAAAATGGGTATTTCTGTCTGTCATTCCGTCGTACATTTTTTTTTCCTTTTACGGAAGGTTTTTTGTAGAGAATAAATGATGAAAAAAAACACTTAATTGAACGGTTTAAAAGAGGAGAAAACACGAAAAAATTTGAAATAAAATTTTGAAACATAGTTTATCTTCAATTTCGACTCTTTAAAATTCAAAATTCAACCGACAAAAAGAAGAGAAAAACTAGCTTATTTGAATCTTTTTGAAAAAATTAAAAAAAGAATTTATGGAACATCATTAGTAATTTTTCATGATTAAGATACATTTTAGAATTTTGATGACATGTTTTAAATTGGTTAAAATCCAATCTGCACTTTGTTAGAATATTTAACAAATTGGACCAAGCTATATTTCTAACAAAGACAAATCAGTATTTCTTCCAGATTTTCCAGAACAAAAATTTTAAAAGAAATTCAAAATACTTTGAAATAAGATTTAAATTTGATTCTACAGATTTTCTAGATTTGCCAGAATAATTTTTTTGAATTTTAATCATAGTAAGTTTGAAGAAATATTTCACAAATATTCTTCTTCGAAAAAACAGAAGCTCAAATAATTTATTATTCTTTACAATAATTTAAAAAAATGTACTTGAACATTGATTTAAATTGTCAGGAAAGAAGAGGAAGAAATTTAAAAGGTAAAAAGGTATATTTGTTTAAAAATCCTAAAATCATTTTTAAGGTTGTATTTTTTCTCTAAAATTGTATTTCTAAAAGTAATAAGAAGCAAAGTAAAAAATAAATGAATTTATTTAAACAAGTGAAGACCCATCCATCCATCCATTTTCTACCGCTTATTCCAAGTGAAGACCAAGTCTTTAAAATATTTTCTTGGATTTTCAAATTCTATTTGAGTTTTGTCTCTTTTAAAATTAAAAATGTCGAGCAAAGCGAGACCAGCTTGCTAGTAAATAAATACAATTTAAAAAATAGAGGCAGCTCACTGGTAAGTGCTGCTCTTTGAGCTATTTTTAGAACAGGCCAGCGGGCGACTGATCTGGTCCTTACGGGCTACCTGGTGACCGCGGGCACCGCGTTAGTGACCCCTGCCCTAGTATATACAATAATATAAACCAAGTCATTGTATTTCATTTAGGATTATTTCATATCTTCATTTAAATAAAAATATATTTGTATCTTTTTTAGATACAGTCAATAAATAATGTGAACATGTATCATAACATGGAAATCTAAGAGAACGTGTTGTGGATGATTGTGGACTGGGAATTTTTTTAATTTTTTTGCACATTTTTATAAAAAAAAAAAAGTTTTTCCGACGTATTACATTTTAGACGATTTCTCTTCTTAGTTATTATTTTTCCGGCTGTAGAAAAGAGCCGCTCACAGGGCACAGAGGAGGCGACACAGTTGGCGTATCGGTCACGTGACCAAAACAGCTCATGATCGGTCACGTGACTTTCTAAAAGCGGTACGCGCACCGACACAGGGTTTTGCTCTATGAGCTCGACGCATGCGCCGATGCATCGGTGTTGCCGGACCCATCACTAGTTTTGTGTTATTTTTCTATTAAATCAAGTCGTCACCTGTAAGTCCTGTCCGGATTCGTCCTTTGCTTCCTGGGAGAACAAAACCCCGCATCACCATGCGCACCACACGCGACAATTGGACCCTAATTAGAATAAAAACTAAAAAATCATCTTTTGATATGATGTACTTAGTCCATAAGTACACAAATGTGTACTTCATGTGTAGTTCAATCCCCACCTTCTACCGTCCTAGTCACGTCCGTTGTGTCCTTGAGCAAGACACTTCACCCTTGCTCCTGATGGGCCTGGTTAGCGCCGTGCATGGCAGCTCCCGCCATCAGTGTGTGAATGGGTGAATGTGGAAATAGTGTCAAAGCGCTTTGAGTTCCTTTAAAAAAAAGGTAGAAAACCGCTATACAAGTACAACCCATTTACCATTTAGTGACATGCTAATTTTTATTTTTACACTTTTTTCCCCCCAAAGTTCCATTGTATGTTATACTCTTCTGACACCACCAGATGGCAGTATAAGTCTCCACATAAGAGTCCATAAGACTCCATTTCAGTAGTGTACAGAATTTTGGAATTAAGAGCTAAAAGGTGCTGTCCACGCATGTGGCCACTAAGGCCTTTAAGGGCTCCTGTTTTGCTGTTTTCAATCAATCAATCAATGTTTATTTATATAGCCCTAAATCACAAGTGTCTCAAAGGGCTGCACAAGCCACAACGACATCCTCGGTACAAAGCCCACATAAGGGCAAGGAAAAACTCACCCCAGTGGGACGTCGATGTGAACGACTATGAGAAACCTTGGAGAGGACCGCATATGTGGGTAACACCCCCCCCTCTAGGGGAGACCGAAAGCAATGGATGTCGAGTGGGTCTGACATAATATTGTGAGAGTCCAGTCCATAGTGGATTCAACGTAATAGTAAGAGTCCAGTCCATAGTGGGGCCAGCAGGACACCATCCCGCACGGAGACGGGTCAGCAGCGCAGAGATGTTCCCAGCCAATGTACAGGCGAGCGGTCCACCCCGGGTCCCGACTCTGGACAGCCAGCACTTCATCCATGGCCACCGGACCTGTGCCCACCCCCCCCCCCCCCCTCCACAAGGGATAGAGGGGAGCAGAGGAGAGAAGAAAAGAAACGGCAGATCAACTGGTCTAACAGGGGGGCTATTTAAAGGCTAGAGTATACAAATGAGTTTTAAGATGGGACTTAAATGCTTCTACTGAGGTAGCATCTCTAATTGTTACCGGGAGGGCATTCCATAGTACTGGAGCCCGAATTGAAAACGCTCTATAGCCCGCAGACTTTTTTTGGGCTCTGGGAAACACTAATAAGCCGGAGTTCTTTGAACGCAGATTTCTTGCCGGGACATATGGTACAATGCAATCGACAAGATAGGACGGAGCTAGACCGTGTAGTATTTTATACGTAAGTAGTAAAACCTTAAAGTCACATCTTAAGTGCACAGGAAGCCAGTGCAAGTGAGCCAGTATAGGTATATATATATATACTGTAGGTATATAAAGGTATATACAGTATAGGCGTAATATGATCAAACTTTCTTGTTCTTGTCAAAAGTCTAGCAGCCGCATTTTGTACCAACTGTAATCTTTTAATGCTAGACATAGGGAGACCCGAAAATAATACGTTACAGTAGTCGAGACGAGACGTAACGAACGCATGAATAATGATCTCAGCGTCGCTAGTGGATAAAATAGAACGAATTTTAGCGATATTACGGAGATGAAAGAAGGCCGTTTTAGTAACACTCTTAATGTGTGACTCAAAGGAGAGAGTTGGGTGGAAGATAATACCCAGATTCTTTACTGATTCGCCTTGTGTAATTGTTTGGTTGTCAAATGTTAAGGTGGTATTATTAAATAAATGTCGGTGTTTAGCAGGACCGATAATCAGCATTTCCGTTTTCTTGGCGTTGAGTTGCAAGAAGTTAGCAGACATCCATTGTTTAATTTCATTAAGACACGCCTCCAGCTGACTACAATCCGGCGTGTTGGTCAGCTTTAGGGGCATGTAGAGTTGGCTGTCATCAGCATAACAATGAAAGCTAACACCGTATTTGCGTATGATGTCGCCTAGCGGCAGCATGTAAATACTAAAGAATGCAGGGCCAAGAACCGAACCCTGAGGAACTCCGCACGTTACCTTAACATAGTCCGAGGTCACATTATTATGGGAGACGCACTGCATCCTGTCAGTAAGATAAGAGTTAAACCACGACAAAGCTAAGTCTGACATACCAATACGTGTTTTGATACGCTCTAATAAAATATTATGATCGACGGTATGGAAAGCAGCGCTAAGATCAAGAAGCAGCAACATAGATGACGCATCAGAATCCATCGTTAGCAGTAGATCATTAGTCATTTTTGCGAGGGCTGTCTCCGTAGAGTGATTTGCCCTGAAACCGGATTGAAAAGGTTCACAGAGATTGTTAGATACTAAGTGTTCATTTAGCTGCTGTGCGACAATTTTTTCGAGGATTTTCGAAATAAAGGGAAGGTGGGACACCGGTCGGTAGTTTACCAACACAGTTCAATCCCCACCTTCTACCGTCCTAGTCACGTCCGTTGTGTCCTTGAGCAAGACACTTCACCCTTGCTCCTGATGGGTCTGGTTAGCGCCGTGCATGGCAGCTCCCGCCATCAGTGTGTGAATGGGTGAATGTGGAAATACTGTCAAAGCGCTTTGAGTTCCTTAAAAAAAGGTAGAAAAGTGCTGTACAAGTACAACCCATTTACCATTTAGTGACATGCTAATTTTTATTTTTACACTTTTTTCCCCCAAAATTCCATTGTGTTATACTCTTCTGACACCACTAGATGGCAGTATAAGTCTCCACATAAGAGTCCATAAGACCCCATTTCAGTAGTGTACAGAATTTTGGAAATAAGAGCTAAAAGGTGCTGTCCACGCATGTGGCCACTAAGGCCTTTAAGGGCTCCTGTTTTGCTGTTTTGGCCAGTTCCTCATCAGTTTTGAAGAAGCAGCTACGCTCCTTTCTGGGCAAGAGGGGCCGTTTTTCGCGCAACATAAGCTTGACTCTTTTTGTATGGATTTCGACCTCGCTTGCTGATGCTATGGTTGCATTGTAAGGGCTGGTCTCCTGAAGCTTCAGTAAAACGTGGTATTGTACCATTCTGTCTCTGGGGTCCTTTTTACCATACTTGCCAACCTTGAGACCTCCGATTTCGGGAGATGGGGGGTGGGGGGCGTAGTTGGGGGCGTGGCTAAGAGGGGAGGAGTATATTTACAGCTAGAATTCACCAAGACAAGTATTTCATATATATATATATATACACACAGGTAAAAGCCAGTAAATTAGAATATTTTGAAAAACTTGATTTATTTCAGTAATTGCATTCAAAAGGTGTAACTTGTACATTATATTTATTCATTGCACACAGACTGATGCATTCAAATGTTTATTTCATTTAATTTTGATGATTTGAAGTGGCAACAAATGAAAATCCAAAATTCCGTGTGTCACAAAATTAGAATATTACTTAAGGCTAATACAAAAAAGGGATTTTTAGAAATGTTGGCCAACTGAAAAGTGTGAAAATGAAAAATATGAGCATGTACAATACTCAATACTTGGTTGGAGCTCCTTTTGCCTCAATTACTGCGTTAATGCGGCGTGGCATGGAGTCGATGAGTTTCTGGCACTGCTCAGGTGTTATGAGAGCCCAGGTTGCTCTGATAGTGGCCTTCAACTCTTCTGCGTTTTTGGGTCTGGCATTCTGCATCTTCCTTTTCACAATACCCCACAGATTTTCTATGGGGCTAAGGTCAGGGGAGTTGGCGGGCCAATTTAGAACAGAAATACCATGGTCCGTAAACCAGGCACGGGTAGATTTTGCGCTGTGTGCAGGCGCCAAGTCCTGTTGGAACTTGAAATCTCCATCTCCATAGAGCAGGTCAGCAGCAGGAAGCATGAAGTGCTCTAAAACTTGCTGGTAGACGGCTGCGTTGACCCTGGATCTCAGGAAACAGAGTGGACCGACACCAGCAGATGACATGGCACCCCAAACCATCACTGATGGTGGAAACTTTACACTAGACTTCAGGCAACGTGGATCCTGTGCCTCTCCTGTCTTCCTCCAGACTCTGGGACCTCGATTTCCAAAGGAAATGCAAAATTTGCATGGTTGGGTGATGGTTTGGGGTGCCATGTCATCTGCTGGTGTCGGTCCACTCTGTTTCCTGAGATCCAGGGTCAACGCAGCCGTCTACCAGCAAGTTTTAGAGCACTTCATGCTTCCTGCTGCTGACCTGCTCTATGGAGATGGAGATTTCAAGTTCCAACAGGACTTGGCGCCTGCACACAGCGCAAAATCTACCCGTGCCTGGTTTACGGACCATGGTATTTCTGTTCTAAATTGGCCCGCCAACTCCCCTGACCTTAGCCCCATAGAAAATCTGTGGGGTATTGTGAAAAGGAAGATGCAGAATGCCAGACCCAAAAACGCAGAAGAGTTGAAGGCCACTATCAGAGCAACCTGGGCTCTCATAACACCTGAGCAGTGCCAGAAACTCATCGACTCCATGCCACGCCGCATTAACGCAGTAATTGAGGCAAAAGGAGCTCCAACCAAGTATTGAGTATTGTACATGCTCATATTTTTCATTTTCATACTTTTCAGTTGGCCAACATTTCTAAAAATCCCTTTTTTGTATTAGCCTTAAGTAATATTCTAATTTTGTGACACGGAATTTTGGATTTTCATTTGTTGCCACTTCAAATCATCAAAATTAAATGAAATAAACATTTGAATGCATCAGTCTGTGTGCAATGAATAAATATAATGTACAAGTTACACCTTTTGAATGCAATTACTGAAATAAATCAAGTTTTTCAAAATATTCTAATTTACTGGCTTTTACCTGTATAAGTCATCCAAAAGTATTTGGGATTGACCAGTGTCTTTTATTCCCTGAGAGGAAGACTGGTCGCGCGCAACACTGGTCGTCACACCTTAGCCAGAGCCACCTTAATCTGATGCAGACCTCTGCAGCTGAGGGGGTTTTAAAAATGTGTCGGTACTATTTACACGACAGAACATTTACTCAGGCAAAAAGCCGGGAAAGTGGCTTTTGGTTTAAAGATGTGATATTTTTGTCTGACAAAACAGGTGAAGACAACCTTTAGAAAGGTAGAACCATCCATTTTCCAGCTTCTGCAGTCTCTCTGTGTGGAATACCAGCAGCAAGATGTCCTTTCAAACTAACTTTTTTCTCCTTGGGTTTTTAAGTAGGGGGATGTGCGATATAAATAATATCAATTTGGCTGACATTAAAGTACTTTAAGTACTATCAATATATCATGATAATGTATGTTGACGACACATTCTAGCTGTGTCCTGCAAATGTGACTATGACAAACGAAGGAACATGTCCTCAAAGCAATGTAGCGCCCTCGCTGGCGGCTAATATCTCTCCACAAAGCAGCTTCTAAATCACCAATCCTCGCCTCCGTGGCAGCAAATCAACTGTTTCTCACTGGAGGACAATAGGACAGGAAATATCTAAACATGCTACACTACACACCGAAGGAGGATACAAAAATCCATAGCTAACAACTAAGGTAAAGCCATACCTGCCAACTTTTGAAATCAGAAAAACCTAGTAACCCCCCACCAAAGTCCTGGTGGGGGGTTCAGGCTTCGCCCCCCGACGCAAAATGATTATTAGCATTCAGACAGGTTAAAATGTTGCTAAAACCATCACTTTTCTATCAGTCACAGTGACTTTTCTAAACAAAAATATTACAGCAAAAATCATATGGGTTGATTGACATGTTTATTCTGTAAGCTAACTTCAATAGTTTGAAATTATTTTGACAGTTAATGCCAGTTATCCTGTCAACCTTTCACAAGACTTCAATTTGTTCATTGAAAGTATAAACACTTTTTACAGTAAACAAATGGTAAAACAGTACTAAACAATTCCATTAAAAAAAAAATTGGTGTCATTATTAACTTTCTGTCCAAGCTTGTATAATCTACTGCCTTGTTCAATTGTAAAAAAATATTCTGTGCCTAAAATTCACATTTCTATCACAATTATCATACTGTAAACATGGTAAGCTAACTTCATTAAAATTAATAGTCCTGTCAATAGCATGGAATTACAATTCAAATGTAGTTTTTTTGTAAGCCTTTCAAAAGAATTCAAAATATGAAAAATTCATGAAAATTAATTGAAGCCATCAGACACTTGAAAAGTGGCACATCACATCTCTAATGTAATCATTTGAACTTTTCAACAGAAATAGCACTGCAAAAATATTAAAGACATACTTCTGTATTTTGGTAGTTATGCTGTCAACATTTAACAAGATTTCTTCAACTTGGACTTGAAAGCATAAATAGTATAAACACTTTTAACAGTATAACAGTACTAAACAATTCCAATAGATAACATTGGTGTCATTACCTTTTTGTGGCTAAAATCCAAAGTTTTCCACTTGTATCGCTAGCAACGGCATTAGACTTGTGTTTTTTTGTCCCAACGTGGTCTTTTACATCGCTAATTCCTCCGTGTCCGATCGAAAAATCTTGTCTGCACAAGGTGCAATTCGCGTAGTTTTCACCCTTTTTGGAACGGATAATTATTCCCGGATAGGCTTTTGAATATTCTTCACGGAATGACTGCAGTTTTCTTTTCGGTTTAAGACTCGTTTGCGATTTTTCTCCGGCTGATTCCATGATCGTTCGCTCGTTTGGAAACAATGGCAACTGGTGCCTCGTGCTTGGCAGCGGTGCTATAAATAGCCTCGCGCATGGCATTCGGAATGGCTCGACAGGAAGTTACGGGAAGCAGTGTCGATTGTCATTGTTGTTACGCGATTTCGTGAATAAAACTTTTAAAAAAAATAATTTTTAATTAATGAAAAACCGTATTTTTTTATCACTGCAACCGTAACCCGGAATAGGTTGATGAAAACCGTACTAATTACGGGAAAACCGGAGGAGTTGGCAGGTATGTAAAGCTATTGAACGTAAACAGAAGTGGGCGGGTCGAAACAAATATTGACAGAAACGATACAAAGTGGGATATCAGTATATGGCCAATATTACAGTGATTAAATTGGTTTTTTTCTTCACAAAATTGTCTTTTTTTTAATTGTTTACAAACTTAAAAAAATAAAAGTCAATCGCAGTTTTTGCTTTTGTTTAGATATTTTGCATTACCGTATTTTTCGCACTATAAGGCGCACCTAAAAACCACAAATTTTCTCAAAAGCTGACAGTGCGCCTTATAACCCGGTGCGCTTTATATATGAATAAATATTAAGATTCATTTTCATAAAGTTTCGGTCTCGCAACTTCGGTAAACAGCCGCCATCTTTTTTCCCGGTAGAACAGGAAGCGCTTCTTCTTCTACGCAAGCAACCGCCAAGGTAAGCACCCGCCCCCATAGAACAGGAAGCGCTTCTTCTTCTACTGTAAGCAACCACCCGCCCGCGTAGAAGAAGAAAAAGCGCGCGGATATTACCGTTTCATTTCCTTTGTGTGTTTACATCTGTAAAGACCACAAAATGGCTCCTACTAAGCGACAGGTATCCGGTTCATGAAAAGACGCAATCTCTCCATCCGCACACGGATTACTATTTCACAGCAACTGATATTCCTGTGAACCGCACTGTGGATACAACGGGAGCACGTACGGTGAATATTCGCACCACAGGGAATGAGAAGTCATCCTTCACTGTGGTTCTAGCTTGCCATGCTAATGGCCAGAAACTTCCACCCATGGTGATATTCAAAAGGAAGACCTTGCCAAAAGAGACCTTTCCAGCCGGCGTCATCATAAAAGCTAACTCGAAGGGATGGATGAAGAAAAGATGAGCGAGTGGTTAAGGTAAGTTTAAGTTTACGCGAAGAGGCCGGGTGGCTTTTTTCACGCAGCTCCGTCCATGTTGATATACGACTCCATGCGCGCCCACATCACGCTGGTTTTTAATATATCATTAAAGTTTGACTGACCTATCTGACTGTTTTTTTGACATTCCTTTAGCGCAGTTAGATGCGGCTTACAACACCGGGCGGCTTATAGGTAGACAAAGTTTTGAAATATGCCGTTCATTGAAGGCGCGGCTTATAACCCAGGGCGGCTTATGGTGCGGAAAATACGGTATATAAGTCGCATTTTTTGGGGAAATGTATTTGATAAAAGCCAACACCAAGAATAGACATTTGAAAGGCAATTTAAAATAAATCAAGAATAGTGAACAACAGGCTGAATAAGTGTACGTTATATGAGGCATAAATCACCAACTGGTATGTTAACGTAACATATTATGGTAAGAGTCATTCAAATAACTATAACATATAGAACATGCTATACGTTTACCAAACAATCTGTCACTCCTAATCGCTAAATCCCATGAAATCTTATACGTCTAGTCTCTTACGTGAATGAGATCAATAATATTATTTGATATTTTACGGTAATGTGTTAATAATTTCACACAGAAGTCGCTCCTGAGTATAAGTCGCACCCCCGGCCAAACTATGAAAAAAACGGCAACTTATAGTCCGAAAAATACGGTAATTATTTATTGATCCAGAGAGTTTTAAGTATCAGCATTGGTACGACCAATACTGCCCTACTTTGTAATGGCTCTTTACACACATTTGTAGTATTGCTCAAAATACTATTAAAACAGAGGAGTAAGTGCATATTACGTTTTAACACAAGTGTATACAAAAACATGTTACAGCAGAAAGTAACCAGCTATTAACAGTAAATTAGCAAGTAAATTAATAATAGTTCAGAGAAAATAATGCTGAAAATGATGCAATATGCAGAGGTGTGGACTCGAGTCACATGACTTGGACTCGAGTCAGACTCGAGTCGTGAATTTGATGACTTTAGACTCGACTTGACAAAATGTAAAAAGACTTGCAACTCGACTTAGACTTTAACATCAATGACTTGTGACTTCACTTGGACTTGAGCCTTTTGAATTGACATGACTTGACATGACTTGCTACTTTCCCCAAAACCCAAAGATGAAAAAGTTATTCGGGAGCGCTCCGTATTTTTCATTGTGTACTTGTCTATCAGCGTTGCGTGTGTCAGCTGGTGTGCTCTCAGTACAACAGCCAATCAAATTAGATCTACTTTGTTTTCATCACACAGCATTCATCCAATCAAATTGCAGGACAACCAACGAAGAAGACATGTCCAAACCACACGCCAGTGAACAAAAAATGATACCTAAAATAATTTTGTTTGGGTATAAAAATTACGAGGTGGTCAACACAAAACGGTTTGCAGTATGCAACACATGCGGTTCGAAAATGACTGATGGAGAGGCAACAACTTCCAACTTCGTCCGGCATTTGAAGTTGCACAAAGAACGGTAAGTTTTGAATGTAAGATAACGTTTATTGGCTAAGTAACGTGACTTTTATTTGCTGTGTAGTTAAATCAGTGAGGCTGTAAACTCACTGCTAACGTTATAGCAAACACGGGAATCTGTTGCAGTTCACTACCTTATTCATACTTTTTGTTCAGTGATTTTTTTTAAGCAGGGTTACGTTAGTCAATATATCACACGTAACGTTAGACGGCGGTCAGCAGCACCGCGTATTTTAGCCACCTAAAAAAAGACAAAAATAGTAAAATAAAGGTCAGTTAAAATGTATACTATATTATGAATATGTGTACCGTTTTAGCTAGCTTTCTGACATACTGTTGGTTGTTTACCTCAGTGGTCCCCAACCACTGGGCCGCGGCCCGGTACTGGTCTACATTTATTTTTTCCTCTTCATTTTAAATAAAAAAAAAAATCGGTAAAAGGAAAAATAATCTATAGATTAATCGAAAAAAATAATCTATAGATTAACCGATTAATCGAAAAAAAATAATCTATAGATTAATCGATAGAAAAATAATCGTTAGCTGCAGCCCTAGTTATATATCTAATATAGACGATGCAAGGCATTAGTGAGGTTATAAAGCTTTTGCCTGTTAAAGAAAGGAGACTGATCCAATTCAGCAGAGACATTCAATGCGTGCCACGCTGTCACGGCCCAGACGCACACCAGTGCGCAATCATCTGGGAGCCGCGCTGAGCTCACCTCCAAGCGCGCTCGCGCCACTCAAACTGCTGCAGTCAGCTGCGTTCTATCTTGTTTTAACATCCTGTGGCACTCTTCTGGGATCACGGCGGACGAAACTGCTCATGCTCAAGGTGTTTGTGGAGGTTCGGGGTTTTGCACAAATGTGATGCACCATGTTAGATGTCCCGGTTTTGTGACTGTCGTAGACATAAACAGCGTCGCAGCTCTTGCAAATCACGTAGCCAGCCTTATATATAACAACGGGCGGGTGTGGGCGGGTGCGGTTTTGATTAAATGTTAGTTCGGGTGGATGCGGATGGTTGACGACTTTTGTGATGCGGTTGCGGATGAAATAATTGCCTATCCGCGCATCTCTAATATATACCCTGGCCAAATTTTTCTAACTCAATGCAGATCAAAAAAGTTTGGGGACCCCTGAATTAGATTTTTAGTTATTTCATCTTTTTTGTTAAGTACATAACTCCACATGTGTTCATTCATAGTTTTGATGCCTTCAGTGACAATCTACAACGTAAATAAATAGTCATGAAAATAAAGAAAACACATTGAATGAGGAGGTGTGTCCAAACTTTTGGCCTGTACTGCATGTCACGATATAGATTTTAGGCCGTATCGCACTCCCCTATTTGAATGCAATTGTTGCTGTCCGACAATTATCTTTAGTGACGCATCTAATTACCTAGTTGTGTTGTGTAAAAGCGCACCCGGTCTCATTTTGCTGAACTCTGTATAAATGGCACCAATTAATGTTGGATCTTGAGGAGAAAGAAGACACAATGTAACATCTGATTGTGTGAAAATGCCTCCCTTAAATGCAATCTAGGATGAACAAGGTTGTTTCCCTCTAATGAAAAACCGACTAATTTTCCTCACAGGGACATATTGTTCAGTGTAGCCTGCACACTACATCGACCACAACATGATTTATTGTATTTCCACTCCCCTTGTGTGTTGTTTACATTGCTAAATCTATTGCAGCTTTTTACCGCTGTGTGATAATGGTGCGGCTAATCATAAAACAGCTCCTTTTTTTAGAAGGACAGGCGTGGCCGCAGGAGATGAAGATGGAATCGGCGCTTTCTCAAGAACTACCCAAGCCGGACTCCTGGCACCGCCCACAGATAAAAAGACGCAATGAATACATGTTTAGTAGACTTTGGCATGTCACATTAAAAACACTTGTTTCTATCACCAGCTGGACTGTCCTCATTTGCTCTCTGTGGACTATAGCTCTGCCTTCAATACAATAATCCCGGACAGACCCTGCAATAAACTGGACACTCTTGGCCTCCCCCCCTCTCACAAACGCCTGGATAAGGGACTTCCTAACGGACCGACCCCAGAATGTGAGACTTGGCCCGCACCTCTCATCCTCCCGCACGCTGAGCATCGGCTCCCCACAGGGCTGTGTGCTGAGCCCCCTCCTCTACTGCCTTTACACCCATGACTGCAGTCCGGCCCACAGTGACAACCTTACCGTCAAGTTCGCCGACGATACCACAGTGGTCGGGCTCATCTCCAGGGGTGACGAGGCTGCCTACAGAGAGGAGGTCCTGAAGCTGACGGCCTGGTCTTCGGAGAACAACCTCGCTCTCAACACCAGCAAGACCAGAGAGATCATCGTCGACTTCAGGAGGAGCAGCACCGACCCTGCCCCCCTCTACATCAACGGCGAGCGTGTAGAGAGGGTCCACACCTTCAGGTACCTTGGAGTCCACATCTCTAATGACTTCTCCTGGACAGTCAACACCACATCAATCATCAAGAAGGCTCAGCAGCGGCTACACTTCCTTAGAGTCCTCGGGAAGTACAACCTGAAGCCTGACCTGCTGCTGACCTTCTACCGCTCGTCCATCGAGAGCCTGCTGACCTACTGTATTACGGTATGGTACGGCAGCTGCACTGCAGCAGACAGGGAGAGGCTGCAAAGAGTGGTCAAGACGGCTCAGAAGATCATCGGCCGCCCTCTCCCCTCTCTGACGGACATCTACACCTCCCGCTGCCTCAACAGAGCCAGTGCCATCATCAAGGACAGCACCCACCCTGTCTCTGACCTGTTCCACCTGCTGCCCTCTGGGAAGCGCTACAGGTGCATTAAAACCAAAACAAACAGGCTAAAGAACAGCTTCTTCCCCAGGGCCATAACCATCCTGAACGGACTGCCCCATTGTCCCTCATAACTGCCTTCTCTTCGGTGCAATAACCCATTCCACCACCCACCCTGTTTTTGTTTTTTGTTTTTTCATGTATATATTCATTTCACACCATATTCATTGCACTTCTACATTTTTTTATATTTGCACATTGTTTTTCTAGCATGCACACATCGCACTGTATGGAATGGCCTCAATCTCGTTACCTTGCGTAATGACAATAAAGCTGATTCTGATTCTTCTTCTTGTACCCGCCCTGCCTTTATGACTATTGTGGTGCATCTCTCCCAAGGAAAAAAAAAGTAATCAATAAAAAGCACATATGCTGAATTTTATCAGCTTCACTCAAAGGGATTTAATGGTATGATTGCTATTTTTGGCTTATGTTATCTAAGGAGAAACTCTTCTCATCAACAGGGACTCCTGGAAGGAAAACATCCTGAAGGCATTGGAGAGGACGCAGGCGTGAACATAAAGCAGCTGCCGTATTCAAACTACATCAGAGTTTCAACAGCGACAGGCCGTGAAATCCACACTTTGTTAGAGTTTCATTAAAAATTTCAAAACGAAAGGAGCAAAATGACCTTTCTTGCCAAATATCATACCTGCCAATTTTTGAAATCAGAAAAACCTAGTAGCCAGGGTCCAGGGGCCGCAGGCCCCGGTAGGTCCAGGACAAAGTCCTGGTGGGGGGTTCAGGCCCCCCCCGACGCAAAATGATTATTAGCATTCAGACAGGTTAAAATGTTGCTAAAACCATCACTTTTCTATCAGTCACAGTGACATTTCAAAACAAAAATATTACAGCAAAAATCATATGGGTTGATTGACATGTTTATTCTGTAAGCTAACTTCAATAGTTTGAAATTATTTTGACAGTTAATGCCAGTTATCCTGTCAACCTTTCACAAGACTTCAATTTGTTCATTGAAAGTATAAACACTTTTTACAGTAAACAAATGGTAAAACAGTACTAAACAATTCCATTAAAAAAAAAATTGGTGTCATTATTAACTTTCTGTCCAAGCTTGTATAATCTACTGCCTTGTTCAATTGTAAAACATATTCTGTGACTAAAATTCACATTTCTATCACAATTATCATACTGTAAACATGGTAAGCTAACTTCATTAAAATTAATAGTCCTGTCAATAGCATGGAATTACAATTCAAATGTAGTTTTTTTGTAAGCCTTTCAAAAGAATTCAAAATATGAAAAATTAATGAAAATTAATTGAAGCCATCAGACACTTGAAAAGTGGCACATCACATCTCTAATGTAATCATTTGAACTTTTCAACAGAAATAGCACTGCAAAAATATTAAGGACATACTTCTGTATTTTGGTAGTTATGCTGTCAACATTTAACAAGATTTCTTCAACTTGGACTTGAAAGCATAAATAGTATAAACACTTTTAACAGTATAACAGTACTAAACAATTCCAATAGATAACATTGGTGTCATTACCTTTTTGTGGCTAAAATCCAAATTTAGCAACGGCATTAGACTTGTGTTTTTTTGTCCCAACGTGGTCTTTTACATCGCTAATTCCTCCGTGTCCGATCGAAAAATCTTGTCTGCACAAGGTGCAATTCGCGTAGTTTTCACCCTTTTTGGAACGGCTTTTGAATATTCTTCACAGAATGACTGCAGTTTTCTTTTCGGTTTAAGACTCGTTTGCGATTTTTCTCCGGCTGATTCCATGATCGTTCACTCGTTTGGAAACAATGGCAACAGGTGCCTCGTGCTTGGCAGCGGTGCTATAAATAGCCTCGCGCATGGCATTCGGAATGGCTCGATAGGAAGTTACGGGAAGCAGTGTCGATTGTCATTGTTGTTACGCGATGTCGTGAATAAAACTTTAAAAAAAAAAAAAATTTAATTAATGAAAAACCGTATTTTTTATCACTGCAACCGTAACCCGGAATAGGTTGATGAAAACCGTACTAATTACGGGAAAACCGGAGTAGTTGGCAGGTATGAAATAGTGATCCCACATTGAGTTATTAGCATTTGCTTGTTAATAATGAAAGACATTGATGTCCTTTATGAACCCAAGGTGTTCTATTTGGAATAGATTGGCTATTAAAGCTGCAGTAGGTCACGGTTATCTTGATGCCTTGGCGGCGCTTGCGTTCAATCTTTGTGACCGAACCTCCTCCAAGTTCAACCCCTTAGGATACACACGTGAGCCGGTGGTGTTCTTTGTCCTTTGGTTTGAAAAAATGTAACAGAGCAAGTGTCAGAGGGTGTACTCCCGCTTTCTGCCCGAGTGCAGCTGGGATAGGCTCCTGAGACCCCCGAGAGGGACAAGAGGTAGAGAATGGATGGATGGAAGTTGCAGATAGCATCCAAAATCAAAAGTCCTAAAAGTAATGAATCTGGTTTTACCATTTATACATGGATTAAAACAGGGGTGCCCAAACCATTTCTACCAAGAGCTGCATACTGAAAAATACAGTGACGTGCAGTCACTAGAGGCAGGTGAGGCGGGGCCTCACCTGCCATCATGGAAAGAAAAAAATGTAAAAATAATTTTTTTTAAATTAAATTGTTATATGTATCCAGTGATTATACTATAAAGTTATTCTCCATTTAACTTCACCCGTTTTAGATTATTTTTTATTTAAAATCGCTGAATTTTCACATTTGCCGTTCAAATACTGAGAAGAGACGGTGCGGTGAACAGCAGCCAGTTGAGGCACGTCACTCAGTGCCTCACCATGGATTGCGCAATGACTCGGCTAACTGCTGGCCTGCTGTGCAGTGAGACCGTATTGCTATATGAACTATATTATACATTTCAATAGTTTAGTTAGCTGAGGTATTTAATGTACAGTGTATTTTGTCAACAACTGTATGTGTGTAACGTATTTCTTGTGCTGAGCGATCATAAAACGGCTGCAAAAGACGCACTGGCTGAGGCTCGCCTCCTGCACCCCCGCCGTAGAATGCACGGCAACCCCTGACGGGAGTGTTATATCAACTAAAGCCCACACTTAAACTTTCCACGTGCAAGATTGAATCTATTTAAAAAAGTTATTTCATAAGAAGCCAAAAAGTGCAAAAACAATAATGTCCGTGTTGGAGGAGTTGTGAATGACTGCAGGGCCACAACATTAGGTACACCTGCAGACTGCAGGTGTATCTAATTCACAACTCCTCCAACATGAACATTATTGTTTTTGCACTTTTTGGCTTCTTATTAAATAACTTTTGTAACCTATTTTTATGGGCTTTCCTCTTTGTGATGTTAAGTTTCTGTTATGCGCTGTTATACAGTATATGCCTTGAGCTCTTATTTTGAAGGCGCTAAGAGCGGAAGTAATGACACGTTGGAGTGGAGCGGAAGTTTTTGAAAGAAGGTAAATAAAGTGGTCCTCGTGTAAACTGGAGCCTCCATGTTTGTTATTTTGTAGTTTCATACAGTATAGGCGACATTTATAAACCCTCGGTTACACTTTTTTAAATAGATTCAATCTTGCACGTGGAAAGTTTAAGTGAGGGCTTTAGTTGATACAACACTCTCGTCAGGGGGTGCATTAATCCAGCACAACAGCGGCTCATGGACTTATTTTATAAGTAAAGGTAAGACCATAATAACGTTTTTTTTTAATTAAATGTGCTTTTTTGTGTGCTACAGTTTGTATGTGTAAAGTTAAAGTTAAGTTAAAGTAGCAATGATTGTCACACACACACTAGGTGTAATGAAATTTGTCCTCTGCATTTGACCCATCCCCTTGATCACCCCCTGGGAGGTGAGGGGAGCAGTGGGCAGCAGCGGCGCCGCGCCCGGGAATAATTTTTGGTGATTTAATAACCCCCAATTCCAAGCCTTGATGCTGAGTGCCAAGCAGGGAAGAATGCTGGTATGAGCTTTTAAACTTAACTCGTTAACTGCTGCCAATCAAATGGTGAATAAGATACTCTTTAGGGTTCATATGTTTGTAAATGTGACTGTGATGAAGTCAGTGCCTCACCAGCCATCAACCTCACCGCACGTCACTGGAAAAATACAAGAATGAGAGGGGGCAGTTTGTTTAAGGGCAGTTTTTGTACATTAAAAAGACTAATAACAATTCAATAACCATCATTGTACATGCATATATACGTATGTATATATACTTGTATAATAATGGATTCGATTTATATAGCGCCTTTCTATTAGATCTAATTAAATCTAAATTAAATCTAATTTTCAGTGAATGTATAGGATAGGAAAATATAAGCTTTGGCTTCAGCCTATTCCTTTTTCAGTCATTCTTTTTCTTTTCTTTTTGTGTGTTAATGTGTATGCTTGTTAAATATGTCTAATCTGTACTGTTAAAACTGGTCACACAAAATGGTTGATGGTTGATTGTATGACCGAAATAAACTTATTTCATTCATTCAGATACTCAAAGCGCTCACAGAGAAGCGAGAACCCATCATTCATTCCCTCCACATTCACACCTGCTGGTGGTAAGCTACATTTGTAGCCACAGATGCCCTGGGGTAGACGGGTGGAGATAAATATATATATATATATATATATATATATATATATATATATATATATATATACATACATACATATACACCACATTTATATACACACACATATATACATATGTACACGCACACAATATACATGACATCACACTTATACATATTCATCCTGGATGAAAACCACAATTTCCATCCAACCTGATGGAGCTTGAGAGGTGCTGCAAAGAAGATAGGTGTGCCAAACTTCTGTCATCGTATTCAAAAATACTTGCGGCTGTAATTTGAAGAAAACTAGAATATAAAACATGTTTTCAGTTATTTCACATTTTTTTGTGAAGTACATAACTCCACATGTGTTCATTCATAGTTTTGATGCCTTCAGTGACAATCTACAATGTAAATAGTTGAGAAAATAAAGAAATTGAATCGCATTGAATGAGAAAGCATGTCCAAACTTTTGGTCTGTACTGTATATACACATATATTTATATAAATATATGTATATACAAAATATATATATATATATATATATATATATATATATTTGGGTGTCCCACAATTCGGTTCAATATCGATTCTTGGGGTCACGATTCGATTCAAAAATCTATTTTTTTTTTTTCCCAATTCAACACGATACTCAATTCAAAAACTATTTTTTTCCCGATTCAAAAGGATTCTTTATTGATTCAATACATAGGGTTTCAGCAGGATCTACCCCAGTCTGCTGACATGCAAGCAGAGTAGTAGACTTTTGTAAAAAGCTTTTATAATTGTAAAGAACAATGTTTTATCAACTGATTGGAATAATGTACATTTGTTTTAACTATTAAATGAACCAAAAATATGACTTATTTTATCTTTGTGAAAATATTGGACACAGTGTGTTGTCAAGCTTATGAGATGCGATGCAAGTGTAAGTTCTTTTTTTTTAAATAAATGTCTAATGATAATGTCAATGAGGGATTTTGAATCACTGCTATGTTGAAATTGTAACTAATATTGAAACTGTTGTTGATAATATTCATTTTTGTTTCACTACTTTTGGTTTGTTCTGTGTCGTGTTTGTGTCTCCTCTCAATTGCTCTGTTTATTGCACTTCTGAGTGTTGCTGGGTCGGGTTTGGTTTTGGAATTGGATTGCATTGTTATGGTGTTGCTGTGTATTGTTATGTTGGATTGATTAATTAAAAAAATATATATATACACAGGTAAAAGCCAGTAAATTAGAATATTTTGAAAAACTTGATTTATTTCAGTAATTGCATTCAAAAGGTGTAACTTGTACATTATATTTATTCATTGCACACAGACTGATGCATTCAAATGTTTATTTCATTTAATTTTGATGATTTGAAGTGGCAACAAATGAAAATCCAAAATTCCGTGTGTCACAAAATTAGAATATTACTTAAGGCTAATACAAAAAAGGGATTTTTAGAAATGTTGGTCAACTGAAAAGTATGAAAATGAAAAATATGACCTTGTACAATACTCAATACTTGGTTGGAGCTCCTTTTGCCTCAATTACTGCGTTAATGCGGCGTGGCATGGAGTCGATGAGTTTCTGGCACTGCTCAGGTGTTATGAGAGCCCAGGTTGCTCTGATAGTGGCCTTCAACTCTTCTGCGTTTTTGGGTCTGGCATTCTGCATCTTCCTTTTCACAATACCCCACAGATTTTCTATGGGGCTAAGGTCAGGGGAGTTGGCGGGCCAATTTAGAACAGAAATACCATGGTCCGTAAACCAGGCACGGGTAGATTTTGCGCTGTGTGCAGGCGCCAAGTCCTGTTGGAACTTGAAATCTCCATCTCCATAGAGCAGGTCAGCAGCAGGAAGCATGAAGTGCTCTAAAACTTGCTGGTAGACGGCTGCGTTGACCCTGGATCTCAGGAAACAGAGTGGACCGACACCAGCAGATGACATGGCACCCCAAACCATCACTGATGGTGGAAACTTTACACTAGACTTCAGGCAACGTGGATCCTGTGCCTCTCCTGTCTTCCTCCAGACTCTGGGACCTCGATTTCCAAAGGAAATGCAAAATTTGCATGGTTGGGTGATGGTTTGGGGTGCCATGTCATCTGCTGGTGTCGGTCCACTCTGTTTCCTGAGATCCAGGGTCAACGCAGCCGTCTACCAGCAAGTTTTAGAGCACTTCATGCTTCCTGTTGCTGACCTGCTCTATGGAGATGGAGATTTCAAGTTCCAACAGGACTTGGCGCCTGCACACAGCGCAAAATCTACCCGTGCCTGGTTTACGGACCATGGTATTTCTGTTCTAAATTGGCCCGCCAACTCCCCTGACCTTAGCCCCATAGAAAATCTGTGGGGTATTGTGAAAAGGAAGATGCAGAATGCCAGACCCAAAAACGCAGAAGAGTTGAAGGCCACTATCAGAGCAACCTGGGCTCTCATAACACCTGAGCAGTGCCAGAAACTCATCGACTCCATGCCACGCCGCATTAACGCAGTAATTGAGGCAAAAGGAGCTCCAACCAAGTATTGAGTATTGTACATGCTCATATTTTTCATTTTCTTTCTTTTCAGTTGGCCAACATTTCTAAAAATCCCTTTTTTGTATTAGCCTTACACAATATTCTAATTTTGTGACACACGGAATTTTGGATTTTCATTTGTTGCCACTTCAAATCATCAAAATTAAATGAAATAAACATTTGAATGCATCAGTCTGTGTGCAATGAATAAATATAATGTACAAGTTACACCTTTTGAATGCAATTACTGAAATAAATCAAGTTTTTCAAAATATTCTAATTTACTGGCTTTTACCTGTATATATATATATATATATATATACTAGAGATGCGCGGATAGGCAATTATTTAATCCGCAACCGCATCAGAAAGTCGTCAACCATCCGCCATCCACCCGATGTAACATTTGATCAGAACCGCACCCGCCCGCCATCCGCCCGCACCCGCCCGTTGTTATATATCAAATATAGACGATGCAAGGCATTAGTGAGGTTATAAAGCTTTTGCCTGTTAAAGAAAGGAGACTGATCCAATGCAGCACAGACATTCGCGCGCCACGCTGTCACGACCCAGACGCACACCAGTGCGCAATCATATGGGAGCCGCGCTGAGCGCACCTCCAAGCGCGTCTCGCTGCCGGCGACGGCCGGGTATGGGCCCGACGCTCCAGCGCCATCCATTTTCAGGGCTAGTTGATTCGGCAGGTGGGTTGTTACACACTCCTTAGCGGGTTCCGACGTCCATGGCCACCGTCCTGCTGTCTATATCAACCAGGGTGAGCCCCACCCCTTTCGTGAGCGCACTGCGCGCGGAGTGACCCCTGTTACGCGCCCCCGGCAACAGGGGTGGCGGGCAGGTAAGCTGCGCGGGCGGAGCGCGCGGAGTGACCCCTGTTACGAGCCACCGGCCACGGGGGTGGCGGGCAGGTAAGCTGCTTACCTGCTGCGCGTGACGCCGGCCGCGGCGAAGGCGGACGAGGCGGGGTGTCGGTGCGGTGGGCGCGGTGGTGACCCTGGACGTGCGTCGGGCCCTTCTCGCGGATTGCCTCAGCTACGGCTCCCGGTGGGGCCCTCTCGGGGGAAGGGGCCTCGGTCCCGGACCCTGGCGAGGCGTCGGGGGCCTTCTCCGCTCCGTAAAAGTGTCCATCTCTTTTTTTTTTTTTCTTCTGTTGTGGCATATGCAGCAGGTGCCTGCTCGTTTTTCATATGTGGGTAACAACATTTAACTATGTATATATATTTACCAATTGGTTTAACTGCCACCCGCCTGAATCTATTTAAAATCTAATTTTTTTAAATTTCATCCGCCCGATCCGCGGATAATCCGCGGTTGTGCCCGCAAACCGCGCATCTCTAATATATACACATTTATTTTTTGGGGTATATATTTGTATATATATATATATATATACACACACACATATACATACTTATATAGGGCAGCACAGTGTAACAGGGGTTAGTGCATGTGCCTCACAATACAAAGGTCAGGGGTTCGATCCCCGGGCTTGTCTTTCTGTGTGGAGTTTGCATGTTCTCCCCGTGACTGCGTGGTTTCCCTCCGGGTACTCCGGCTTCCTCCCACCTCCAAAGACATGCACCTGGGGATAGGTAGATTGGCAACACTAAATTTGCCCTAATGTGTGAATGTGAGTGTGAATGTTGTCCATCTGTGTTGGCCCTGCGATGAGGTGGCGATTTGCCCACCTCCTGCCCGAATGCAGCTGAGATAGGCTCCAGCTCCTTCCATCAGTAGATAATGCATGGGATGGATGGCATACTTATATACACAAACACATTTTTATATATATATATATATAAATATATATATTTATATATATATATATATATATATATATATATATATATATATATATATATATACACACACATATATACAGTGGGGCAAAAAAGTATTTAGTCAGCCACCAATTGTGCAAGTTCTCCCACTTAAAATGATGACAGAGGTCTGTAATTTTCATCATAGGTACACTTCAACTGTAAGAGACAGAATGTGAAAAAAAATCCAGGAATTCACATTGTAGGATATTTAAAGAATTTATTTGTAAATTATGGTGGAAAATAAGTATTTGGTCAATAACAAAAATTCAACTCAATACTTTGTAATATAACCTTTGTTGGCAATAACAGAGGTCAAACGATTACTATAGGTCTTTACCAGGTTTGCACACACAGTAGCTGGTATTTTGGCCCATTCCTCCATGCAGATCTTCTCGAGAGCAGTGATGTTTTGGGGCTGTCGCCGAGCAACACGGACTTTCGCCGAGCAACACGGACTTTCAACTCCCTCCACAGATTTTCTATGGGTTTGAGGTCTGGAGACTGGCTAGGCCACTCCAGGACTTTCAAATGCTTTTTACGGAGCCACTCTTTCGTTGCCCGGGCGGTGTGTTTGGGATCATTGTCATGCTGGAAAACCCAGCCACGTTTCATCTTCAAAGCTCTCACTGACGGAAGGAGGTTTTGGCTCAAAATCTCACGATACATGGCCCCATTCATTCTTTCCTTAACACGGATCAGTCGGCCTGTCCCCTTAGCAGAAAAACAGCCCCAAAGCATGATGTTTCCACCCCCATGCTTCACAGTAGGTATGGTGTTCTTGGGATGCAACTCAGTATTCTTCTTCCTCCAAACACGACGAGTTGAGTTTATACCAAAAAGTTCTATTTTGGTTTCATCTGACCACATGACATTCTCCCAATCCTCTGCTGTATCATCCATGTGCTCTCTGGCAAACTTCAGACGGGCCTGGACATGCACTGGCTTAAGCAGGGGGACACGTCTGAAACTGCAGGATTTGATTCCCTGTCGGCGTAGTGTGTTACTGATGGTAACCTTTGTTACTTTGGTCCCAGCTCTCTGCAGGTCATTCACCAGGTCCCCCCGTGTGGTTCTGGGATTTTTGCTCACCGTTCTCATGATCATTTTGACCCCACGGGATGAGATCTTGCGTGGAGCCCCAGATCGAGGGAGATTATCAGTGGTCTTGTATGTCTTCCATTTTCTGACAATTGCTCCCATAGTTGATTTTTTCACACCAAGCTGCTTGCCTATTGTAGATTCACTCTTCACAGTCTGGTGCAGGTCTACAATTCTTTTCCTGGTGTCCTTCGACAGCTCTTTGGTCTTGCCCATAGTGGAGTTTGGAGTCTGACTGTTTGAGGCTGTGGACAGGTGTCTTTTATACAGATAACGAGTTCAAACAGGTTTATTAATTAATACAGGTAACGAGTGGAGGACAGAAGAGCTTCTTAAAGAAGTTACAGGTCTGTGAGAGCCAGAGATCTTCCTTGTTTGAAGTGACCAAATACTTATTTTCCACCATCATTTACAAATAAATTCTTTAAAATTCCTGCAATGTGAATTCCTGGATGTTTTTTTCACATTCTGTCTCTTACAGTTGAAGTGTACCTATGATGAAAATTACAGACCTCTGTCATCATTTTAAGTGGGAGAACTTGTACAATCGGTGGCTGACTAAATACTTTTTTGCCCCACTGTATATACAAATATGTAAAATGTTATTTACAAATTTTGGTCAAAAATGTTGTTCCCACTATACTTTATTCTCTCTTTATTTGTGTAAGGTGAATCCATTTTGTGTAAATGATATAAGATATTGCAAAATAATGAAATTTGGTTGTTACATTTAGTGACACTATGCAAAAATGTTGACTTGCTGCTTCATGCAGTGTTGCTACCGAGCAGGTGGTGCAACCAGCAACAAGGAGCGCTTGTTGTGTTGTCCTTCACCTGCACGGGACATTGTGATGTCAGCTTGTTTACTGCTGAGAGAGCTGAACATTACGCGCTCTCTCCTGAGGGTCACTTTGGGTATTTTTAGTGTTCATGATATCAAGAGAGTATCAAAGAAAGCGGCGGTGTGTTACAGCTGTTGTGTGCACTTTTTTTTTTGCTCCCTACTGGTAACATAGTCCATGCAGTTGTTAATCTAATAGTCATTCCAGGCCATTAATCCAGATAACAATCCGTTTCAATTGGCTGTATTTTAAGATAATGGCCTTTTTCCTTCGTATTGCTAGTTTCTATAGTATGCATCGCCATGAATATTTTAGCAGGGCAGCACATGTGCATGTATGTAGTTTATACCAGGGGTCCCCCAACCTTTTTTGCACCATGAAGTTATTATTTCCAGGGGCCTGCTTTCCACTTGTGCCAGATAAATACAGCAAAAATAAGTATGAAAAATACAACTCACTATAACGCTGAATTAGTGGGAGCCCTGGGCTTGTTTCTTTCCAATGAGATCCTCAGCAGGTTACCAGGCGCAACCTGGAAATCAGCCTTTGGCTACAATCTGTCACACTTACAGGTAAAAGCCAGTAAATTAGAATATTTTGAAAAACTTGATTTATTTCAGTAATTGCATTCAAAAGGTGTAACTTGTACATTATATTTATTCATTGCACACAGACTGATGCATTCAAATGTTTATTTCATTTAATTTTGATGATTTGAAGTGGCAACAAATGAAAATCCAAAATTCCGTGTGTCACAAAATTAGAATATTACTTAAGGCTAATACAAAAAAGGGATTTTTAGAAATGTTGGCTAACTGAAAAGTATGAAAATGAAAAATATGAGCATGTACAATACTCAATACTTGGTTGGAGCTCCTTTTGCCTCAATTACTGCGTTAATGCGGCGTGGCGTGGAGTCGATGAGTTTCTGGCACTGCTCAGGTGTTATGAGAGCCCAGGTTGCTCTGATAGTGGCCTTCAACTCTTCTGCGTTTTTGGGTCTGGCATTCTGCATCTTCCTTTTCACAATACCCCACAGATTTTCTATGGGGCTAAGGTCAGGGGAGTTGGCGGGCCAATTTAGAACAGAAATACCATGGTCCGTAAACCAGGCACGGGTAGATTTTGCGCTGTGTGCAGGCGCCAAGTCCTGTTGGAACTTGAAATCTCCATCTCCATAGAGCAGGTCAGCAGCAGGAAGCATGAAGTGCTCTAAAACTTGCTGGTAGACGGCTACGTTGACCCTGGATCTCAGGAAACAGAGTGGACCGACACCAGCAGATGACATGGCACCCCAAACCATCACCCAACCATGCAAATTTTGCATTTCCTTTGGAAATCGAGGTCCCAGAGTCTGGAGGAAGACAGGAGAGGCACAGGATCCACGTTGCCTGAAGTCTAGTGTAAAGTTTCCACCATCAGTGATGGTTTGGGGTGCCATGTCATCTGCTGGTGTCGGTCCACTCTGTTTCCTGAGATCCAGGGTCAACGCAGCAGTCTACCAGCAAGTTTTAGAGCACTTCATGCTTCCTGCTGCTGACCTGCTCTATGGAGATGGAGATTTCAAGTTCCAACAGGACTTGGCGCCTGCACACAGCGCAAAATCTACCCGTGCCTGGTTTACGGACCATGGTATTTCTGTTCTAAATTGGCCCGCCAACTCCCCTGACCTTAGCCCCATAGAAAATCTGTGGGGTATTGTGAAAAGGAAGATGCAGAATGTCAGACCCAAAAACGCAGAAGAGTTGAAGGCCACTATCAGAGCAACCTGGGCTCTCATAACACCTGAGCAGTGCCAGAAACTCATCGACTCCATGCCACGCCGCATTAACGCAGTAATTGAGGCAAAAGGAGCTCCAACCAAGTATTGAGTATTGTACATGCTCATATTTTTCATTTTCATACATTTCAGTTGGCCAACATTTCTAAAAATCCCTTTTTTGTATTAGCCTTAAGTAATATTCTAATTTTGTGACACACGGAATTTTGGATTTTCATTTGTTGCCACTTCAAATCATCAAAATTAAATGAAATAAACATTTGAATGCATCAGTCTGTGTGCAATGAATAAATATAATGTACAAGTTACACCTTTTGAATGCAATTACTGAAATAAATCAAGTTTTTCAAAATATTCTAATTTACTGGCTTTTACCTGTATATGTTCATTGATGTGCATTGTATCATGTCACAAAGTTATAACAAATATAACAAACGGCAGTTTCCTATGAGGAGTTCTTTTGTACATCTATAAACAAGCTTATTGGTGTGTCTCGGGGGACAGACGACAGTTAAGTCGGGGAAAATGCAGTCCTTTATAAATTATTTAATGTTTCTGTACGGCCCGATAGCAAATGCGTCACAAACCAGTACCGGTCTCCGGACCGGTGGTTGGGGCCCACTGGTTTATACTATATTCTAGAGATGTCCGATAATGGCTTTTTTTGCTGATATCCGATATTGTCCAACTCTTAATTACCGATTCAGATATCAACCGATACAGTCGTGGAATTAACACATTATTATACATAATTTTGTTGTGATGCCCCGCTGGATGCATTAAACAATGTAACAAGGTTTTCCAAAATAAATCAAGTCAAGTTATGGAAAAAAAAATGCCAACATGGCACTGCCATATTTTTTATTGAAGTCACAAAGTGCATTTTTTTTTTTTTTAACATGCCTCAAAACAGCAGCTTGGAATTTGGGACATGCTCTCCCTGAGAGAGCATGAGGAGGTTGAGGGGTAGTGGAGGTGTATATTGTAGCGTCCCGGAAGAGTTAGTGCTGCAAGGGGTTCTGGGTATTTGTTCTGTTGTGTTTATGTTGTGTTACGGTGCGGATGTTCTCCCGAAATGTGTTTGTCATTCTTGTTTGGTGCGGGTTCACAGTGTGGCGCATATTTGTGACAGTGTTAAAGTTGTTTATACGCCCACCCTTAGTGTGACCTGTACGGCTGTTGACCAAGTATGCGTGGCATTCACGTGTGTGTGTGTGAAAAGCCGTAGATATTATGTGATTGGGCCGGCACGCAAAGGAAGTGCCTTTAAGGTTTATTGGCGCTCTGTACTTCTCCTTACGTCCGTGTACACAGCGGCATTTTAAAAAGTCTTAAGTTTTACTTTTTGAAACCGATACCGATCATTTTTAAACCGATACCGATAATTTCCGATATTACATTTTAAAGCATTTATCGGCCGATATTATCGGCCATCCCTACTATGTTCAAATACAACAGATTTACTGTATAGAGTGTAAAACAGGGCATATAAAGTGAGGTCCCCCTCGATGCAAAATTGACTTCCCCGTGTAGCCGCCCATCACTTTACAGAAGACATATTTGGGCGGTGTAGTGGTGGAGGCTTCGCTACACATCCTAAAACAATAACTACAGACATGGAAGCTGTAAATTTGATCGTTTGGATTTTCTTCAGTAAACAGGTTCACCTACCATGATGTTGCGGTTAACATGTCAATGTGATTTTAGCACTTTAGCTAACATCGCTATGCTAACATTTATGTTTCCCTGTCCCACTCCTTAATGTTGTCCTTGAATTATAAGCACACAAAGTGCATGATAGCAACATCATTAAACTGGGGGGGGGGGGGGGGGGGGGACTTCTTCCATCAATATTAATCTGATTTTGTACATTCCGGAAAACCAGCATCCTATACAGCAGCGTTTCTCAAAGTGTGGGGCGCGCCCCACTGGTGGGGAATAGAGACATGACAGGTGGGGCCGCGAGGAACGGGAGGACATTTCACTTTAAAAAAAAAATTGTATTATTATATTCTTAGATTTTTTTTTTTACTATGCTTTCATTGTCTATACACACTGTAAATCACTTTGTGATTCTGTCTGTGAAATCCGCTATATAAATAAATGGAAATTACCGGTACTTATTTTCACTGTAGGCTTTAAATTTCTCGGTAGGAGCGAAAGTTTGACAGACATAGCAACAGTAACTAATGGGGGCGGGGCTAAGCGGAACAAACTTTCGCGCGGATGGGTAGCAGGCTAATGTGTGGATCACAATTACACAAATATATACATTTGTGACTCGCACCTCAAAGGTCGTCGAGGCAGCTCAGCCCCGAACTCAATGAAGTTTTAACAGATGTTGTGAGCGCGGTAAATTTGATCAAAACACGACCACTGAAAGTGCGACTGTTCTCTGCACTGTGTGAGGAAATGGGAGCTGATCATACAGCCGTGCTGTTTCACAGTGAAGCAAAGTGCTGTCACTTGCCCTGTCTTGCCAAATGCATAGCTCCTCCTTTTTTTTTTGCAAAGATTGCAAAGTGGCACTTTTATTTTATTTATTATTGAACTTGATGCAAGTTATTAGATTTATTATTGAACTTGATGCACGTTATAACACTTTTTTTGATTTATTATTGAACTTGATGCAAGTTATAACACTTTTGTTTTATTTATTATTGAACTTGATGCAAGTTATAACACTTTTTTGATTTATTATTGAACGTGATGCAAGTTATAACACTTTTTTTGATTTATTATTGAACTTGATGCAAGTTATTTGATTTATTATTGAACTTGATGCAAGTTATAACACTTTTATTTGATTTATTATTGAACTTGATGCAAGTTATAACACTTTTTTGATTTATTATTGAACGTGATGCAAGTTATAACACTTTTGTTTTATTTATTAAACTTGATGGAAGTTATTTTATTTATTATTGAACTTGATGCAAGTTATAACACTTTTTTGATTTATTATTGAACGTGATGAAAGTTATAACACTTTTTTTGATTTATTATTGAACTTGATGCAAGTTATTTGATTTATTATTGAACTTGATGCAAGTTATCACACTTTTATTTGATTTATTATTGAACTTGATGCAAGTTATAACACTTTTTTTGATTTATTATTGAATTTGATGCAAGATATAACACTTTTTTTGATTTATTATTGAACTTGATGCAAGTTATAACACTTTTGTTTTATTTATTATTGAACTTGATGGAAGTTATTTTATTTATTATTGAACTTGATGCAAGTTATACCACAGCTGCACAGTTATTTTATTTATTATTGAACTTGATGTTATTTTATGTTATTGAGTTTGAATGTATACAACTTGATGTTCAATAAATTTGAAAATGTTAAAGCTTGGCATTAGCGCTCTGTTGGGGCGATGGGGGCAGGTGGGGCTTGAAAACTCCCCCTTGTCCAAAGTGGGGGATGACAAAAAAAGTTTGAGAACCACTGCTATACAGTAAACATTTGATTTTGGTCTATTTGTTTTGTCAGTTAGAAGAGCGCTCTACTGTTTTTGAGGACCTTCTGAAAAAACGCTAGTCAAAGATAATTTCTATGACAACACTTTAGTGTTTTTAAGAATATGCTGGAAAAATGTGAGTCTCTCACAGGTTGTTTTGAACTGAACTCGCAGGGCACCATCTGAAAAGCCCAATAGATAAAAAAAGAGAGGACCTAAAACGAAGCATGGATAAACACCACTAGTGTAACTAAAGAAATGACTACTGACTGGATGTGAAGTCAACAAATTACAGCAACACCTTAGTTACATAAATCACATTATGGGAAAAAAAAAATCTTAAAGCACTTAAAGCAGGGATGTCAAACTCGTTTTCATTGAGGGCCACATCGCAGTTATGGTTGCCCTCTGAGGGCCGCTTATAACAATGAGTAATATATGAATATACATGTATATGTATAATACTATAACAATATTTTTTTTTACATAAGCTGCAAAAAAAATAAAAAATTACTTTAAAAACTAGCAGCTCAGTCACCAGAATTTTACAGTATAGCAGTGGATGTTTTACAGCCAGAGGTGGGTAGTAATGCGCTACATTTACTCCGTTACATCTACTTGAGTAACTTTTGGGATAACTTGTACTTCTAAGAGTAGTTTTAATGCAACATACTTTTACTTTTACTTGAGTATATTTATAGAGAAGAAACGCTACTTTTACTCCGCTACTTTTATCTACATTCAGCTCGCTACTCGCTACTAATTTTTATCGATCTGTTAATGCACGCTTTGTTTGTTTTGGTCTGTCAGACAGACCTTCATAGTGCCTGCGTTTCAACAAATACAGTCACTGGTGACGTTCACTCCATTCCACCAATCAGATGCAGTCACTGGTGACGTTGGACCAATCAAACAGAGCCAGGGGTCACATGACCTGACTTAAACAAGTGTAAAAACTTATTGGGGTGTTACCATTTAGTGGTCAATTGTACGGAATATGTACTGTACTGTGCAATCTACTAATACAAGTTCCAATCAATCAATCAAAAGTGTGAAGGAAAAGAGACCATTTTTTATTTCAACCGTAGACCCCGTCAAAAGCCTAAAGACTGACTGCACAGTTCCTGTCTTCACAATAAAAGTGCCGCTCCATCGCGCCTGCGCTTTCAAAATAAGAGTCTCCGAAAGCCTGCGCAAACAAGCTAGCAAGCTACGGAGTTTGCCGCCAATGTATTTCTTGTAAAGTGTATAAAAACGAATATGGAAGCTGGACATATAAGATGCCAAAAACCAAGCACTTTCATGTGGTATTAGACAGAAAGGAGGAACTTTTTTTCTCCTCCATTTGAAAACGTGGACGTTTGTCATCACTACTGTCTGATTACAATCAATGCAAGTCATCACAATCAGGTAATACACCAACTTATATACTTGTCTTCATGAAAGAAAGGAATCTATATGTGTTAAACATGCATGTATATTCATTAAAACACTATTAACATGTAAACAAAAACGGCAAAAAAATATATATATAAATTATATACTGTATATATCAATGTATGTATATATATATATATATTTATATATATATATATATATGATGTGTGTGTATGTTACTCATCAGTTACTCAGTACTTGAGTAGTTTTTTTACAACATACTTTTTACTTTTACTCAAGTAAATATTTGGGTGACTACTCCTTACTTTTACTTGAGTAATAAATCTCTAAAGTAACAGTACTCTTACTTGAGCACAATTTCTGGCTACTCTACCCACCTCTGTTTACAGCATATAAAAACATTTAATAAATGGAATGGAAAAACAATACCATTGTTTTTAGTAGTAAAATTCAAGCAACAGAGCTGCCAGTTTTGTTTTGTTTTACTGTAAAATCTTGTTTTGTTTTTTTTGTTTGTTTTTTTAATGTTTTAATGCCTTACTGTATATGGACAAAAACAGGTCCAAAGTTGATTTTACGGCAAAAAAAAACTCAGTCTATAACCGCAAAATCTATTGTCAATTTTAAGTCTACAATTTGATTGATGATTTGTTTTGAATTCATAAGCCAAGCAGGTATTTAAGTACAGTATTTATCTTTATTTTAACAAAAGATATTTTTGGAACACATAATATAATATTTAGATTTTAATATTGAATATGCAATTGCATGCAGTACATGATTTTAATGTCAAAAGGGAAATACATATATTTAGGAAGAAAAGATTATGCATTTTATTAACGCATATTATTTCCAGGCTTTCGCGGGCCAGATTTGGCCCCCGGGCCTTGAGTTTGACACCTGTGACTTAAAGGGCCTCAGTTCGTTTGGACCTTGGTATTCCATTTGCTAGCAAGGTTAAAATGTCAACGCAAGGATCTGCCAATGTGTTTACAGTGGTAAAAGTTTCTCAAATCCTATCTACAAGTTATCTGCTTCAAAGAAATCCCCCTGGAGTCAAACACCCTTTCCCTACCTCCTCTGCCACACCTTCATGCACTCCTGGAAAGATTTTTCCGGGATCCTCCGCAGCTTCTTGGTCACGACCATCCCGATGTCATCAACCTTTTTTTTTTTTTTTTTTCCCAAACGGGTCCCCTTGATGATCACCCTAAGCTTGGGAAAGAGGGGAAAGTGAGTATAGTGATTGCGCCAGCATTGAGATATTCTTCTTGGCCAGGAACTGTTGTGACATTCAGGGCATTGTGAGCAGGCGCGTTGTCCTGCCACAACTCTCACCTCTTCTTGTGTACTGAATGAAGCAAAGCCGCAGGATCGCTTTGTAGGCGTGCTTGTGAACTTGCAGTGGACGACGCCCCTCACTTTAAAAGGATCCTGGAACTTTTCTGACACTATGACTCTCATCATATTGTTACGCAATTCATTGACAACTTCTTTCAAAACAGGGAAAAATACATCGTTTGGTCCGAAAAGCAGGCCCGGCCCTAACCAATCTGGCGCCCTAGGCAAGATTTTAGGTGGCGCCCCCCCACATCGGCAGTGAAGTGTATATACTCACAAGAACCCGAATAGCTTTGTCTTTGACCTTTTTTTTTTTTTACTTACAACTATACCTAATATATAAAGGGGTGGAAAAGTGACGATTACCTGCAGGGCAAACATTAGCTAACCAGAAGGCAATAACAATGTAAACAAAAAACACCTGCTTAAAAGATCTAATACAAACATTTATATGCACGTACAACACTTATAACTTTTAGCATATCAGTATGTGGAATTAAATTATGGAATGGATTAAGTAAAGAAGTTAAAAATTGTACTGATATGATCCAGGTTGTTCAAAATAATAGTGCTTACAGAGTACAAAGAAGAATTATGAGAAATACTTTCAACCTTATTGAAAATAAGATATTCTTCATCTCAGTATGTTAATAATGACTGAATTAATGAATGAATTACATATTACAAAACTGTTGTATACTAATTCAGGGGGAGGAGGGGGGGGGGGCGTAATGTTGTAACAAATAATATTTCTATTAAATAGGCTTTACTTTGCATTTTAATTAACGTGGGATTATTTTTTGTATTTAGAAATAATAGTACCAACTTTCTTTTTTTTTTTTCTTTTCTCCAACATTTGTGGCACTGGCGTGGCGCCCCCTGATGGACGGCGCCCTTAGCATTTGCCTATACGGCCTATGCCACGGGCCGGCCCTGCCGAAAAGCATTTGTTTTTGCAAAGAAAGATGAATAAGAGTCTGCTTGCAGAGCTTGCATCTCATCATTTATACATTTTCTTACACAACTGTGATAAATACACACTTTGACATTTTAATAAAGAAGTTTCATATCTGCTACTTCCTCACCAACGTGTGGTTTACTTACAGATATTCATTTCCTCATTGTGCATATTACTGCTGGGGAGTAGGCGGGAATTGTTTACTCCTAGCTATTACACTCTCCATCCAGTTTTACAGGTGGAGGAGTGTTTTCTTTATTGGGTGACAAACGACCATATTTGGCACCCGACAACAAACACAATAGTGCAAATAAAACCCATCAGATGTTATTGACTGTGAGGGCCGCAGCGTCATTTAAAGGTACATTAAACACAGCATGACAAGAAGTTTATTATCATTTTTTCCCCCTTTGTTGGCTTCTTTTTAAGTTGTTGTTTTTCTTTTTACATGACAAACCGCCCTCTGTTAGAATAGTGGGTCTCAAGACACACTGGGATATATTACCGTATTTTCCGCACTATAAGGCGCACCTAAAAACCACAAATTTACTCAAAAGCTGACAGTGCGCCTTATAACCCGGTGCGCTTTATATATGGATTAATATTAAGATTCATTTTCATAAAGTTTCGGTCTCGTAACTACGGTAAACAGCCGCCATCTTTTTTCCTGGTAGAACAGGAAGCGCTTCTTCTTCTACGCAAGCAACCGCCAAGGTAAGCACCCGCCCCCATAGAACAGGAAGCGCTTCTTCTTCTACTGTAAGCAACCACCCGCCCGCGTAGAAGAAGAAAAAGCGCGCGGATATTACCGTACGTTTCATTTCCTTTGTGTGTTTACATCTGTAAAGACCACAAAATGGCTCCTACTAAGCGACAGGGATCCGGTTCATGAAAAGACGCAATCTCTCCATCCGCACACGGATTACTATTTCACAGCAACTGATATTCCTGTGAACCGCACTGTGGATACAACGGGAGCACGTACGGTGAATATTCGCACCACAGGGAATGAGAAGTCATCCTTCACTGTGGTTCTAGCTTGCCATGCTAATGGCCAGAAACTTCCACCCATGGTGATATTCAAAAGGAAGACCTTGCCAAAAGAGACCTTTCCAGCCGGCGTCATCATAAAAGCTAACTCGAAGGGATGGATGAAGAAAAGATGAGCGAGTGGTTAAGGTAAGTTTAAGTTTACGCGAAGAGGCCGGGTGGCTTTTTTCACGCAGCTCTGTCCATGTTGATATACGATTCCATGCGCGCCCACATCACGCTGGTTTTAATATATTATTAAAGTTTGACTGACCTATTTGACTGTTTTTTTGACATTCCTTTAGCGCAGTTAGATGCGGCTTACAACACGGGGCGGCTTATAGGTGGACAAAGTTTTGAAATATGCCGTTCATTGAAGGCGCGGCTTATAACCCAGGGCGCCTTATGGTGCGGAAAATACGGTAACTTTCTATCGGGTTGCATGTTGCTTGTCACACAAGAAGGGAATAAAGGGCAGATAAATTGCTGCCATATGATTCCTTTTGCCCCTCAGGAGGCCGATATGTACATATGTTGCTGACATTTCCCCCATTTCACTTCCCCACACTATCATCAGCACCCGTGACATGCAAACAAAACATGACAGAGTGAGCCTGTGTCTGTGTCTGTGCACCAATCACTGGGTGGGAGACAGCCATAAAGCCTTAGCTTGGGAATCCCGTAATGGGCCACCGCAGCAGGGGCAATACTTGTATTATGGCGCTTGCCATTGGGGCGCAAATAGGATCATTATTTTTGATTTGGAACAGTGGCAAGTGCTGGATAATTCCATCAAACTCAATGCCACTGCGTTATGTCGCACAAATCCTCAAGTGTTGCGTGCATGGTTTTATAATAACAGAATTTATTTAATTACAGGACAAAAACAATCAATTACAATGTCCGCCAAATGACCGTGGTCTATGCGGCACACACTACTTGACACACTGCTCGGCTAGCTCGTGACAGTAAAGGGGATGATGGAGCGTGCTCTCCGACTTGTACTGCCGCTGAGCCGGCTGCTATTTCTCTCCACAGTGGTTAGCCAGAAGAGACAGTGACCGCAGGAAAGGCTTCTCCGGAGGATGAGCGGCTTTAAAAGATTCTGCTGAGGGATTTCATTGGAAGGAAAACAGGGGGTCTTCCCCCGTGAAAGCACGACTGCAAAATTAGATTCTGATGTCATCTAAAGACATTTGAGTTTTTAAATACAAAGGTTTTTGACCGTGCTCATATGGTCTCCTCAACGATAAACTCAATGGAGTGCTGCGGGGACTGCGTTGTCTCCACCATGGTGATCTCGCCACCGTCCATGGTGATGGTGGGCAGGTTGAGGCCATGCGCCCCCAGCATTGACGGAGGCAAGATGACCATCTGTGACCCTCCCTCAATGTTGCGGAGTTCCTCGGCCGGAATCATGATGGTCTCGCCACCCACCTCGCTAGCCTGCAGTACGTAAATAGTCTGCACGCCACCGCTGTCCATCTCCACCTCAGTGGAGGCGATGGAGGACAGCACTTTGGCGCCTTCCAAAACCTTCTGAACCTGCGCCTGCTCAGCGGCGTTAGCCTGCTGCTCAACGGCCTCCGCCGGGAGGTCGCCGTGTTGGCGGATGTGCTTGTCCAGATTGGAGCGGGAGCGGAAGGCGGCGGGGCAGTGCGGGCAGGCGTAGGGCTTCTCGCCGCTGTGGGTGCGGGCGTGTTCGGTGAGGCGGGCCGCCACGCTGAAGCTCTTGCCGCAGATCCAGCAGCAGAAAGGCCGCTCGCCACTGTGGATGCGCTCGTGGTCCTGCAGGTGAGGCAGCTGGCGGAAGCTTTTGCCACAGGTGACGCACTGGTGGAAAACAAAACAGGAGCTAAGAGGAGGTACAGCAACCGTCACGTTATACCAGAGGCACTGAGTTGCAACTAGGGATGGCCGATACGGCCTAAAATCTTAATTGCGATATATATTGCAGCCTCCTGCGATAATGACACATATTACAATATATTATTTAGTATATAAATGATAATAGAACCATTTCAAGCTGCTGCTGCTGATGTATGCGGTAACATATCCCTACATACCGTATTTTCCGCACTATAAGGCGTAGTTGGCAGGTATGTAAAGCTATTGAACGTAAACAGAAGTGGGCGGGTCGAAACAAATATTGACAGAAACGATACAAAGTGGGATATCAGTATATGGCCAATATTACAGTGATTAAATTGGTTTTTTTCTTCACAAAATTGTCTTTTTTTTAATTGTTTACAAACTTAAAAAAATAAAAGTCAATCGCAGTTTTTGCTTTTGTTTAGATATTTTGCATTACCGTATTTTCCGCACTATAAGGCGCACCTAAAAACCACAAATTTTCTCAAAAGCTGACAGTGCGCCTTATAACCCGGTGCGCTTTATATATGGATAAATATTAAGATTCATTTTCATAAAGTTTCGGTCTCGCAACTTCGGTAAACAGCCGCCATCTTTTTTCCCGGTAGAACAGGAAGCGCTTCTTCTTCTACGCAAGCAACCGCCAAGGTAAGCACCCGCCCCCATAGAACAGGAAGCGCTTCTTCTTCTACTGTAAGCAACCACCCGCCCGCGTAGAAGAAGAAAAAGCGCGCGGATATTATAATTTCCTTTGTGTGTTTAGATCTGTAAAGACCACAAAATGGCTCCTACAAAGCGACAGGGATCCGGTTCATGAAAAGACGCAATCTCTCCATCCGCACACGGATTACTATTTCACAGCAACTGATATTCCTGTGAACCGCACTGTGGATACAACGGGAGCACGTACGGTGAATATTCGCACCACAGGGAATGAGAAGTCATCCTTCACTGTGGTTCTAGCTTGCCATGCTAATGGCCAGAAACTTCCACCCATGGTGATATTCAAAAGGAAGACCTTGCCAAAAGAGACCTTTCCAGCCGGCGTCATCATAAAAGCTAACTCGAAGGGATGGATGAAGAAAAGATGAGCGAGTGGTTAAGGTAAGTTTAAGTTTACGCGAAGAGGCCGGGTGGCTTTTTTCACGCAGCTTTGTCCATGTTGATATACGATTCCATGCGCGCCCACATCACGCTGGTTTTAATATATTATTAAAGTTTGACTGACCTATTTGACTGTTTTTTTGACATTCCTTTAGCGCAGTTAGATGCGGCTTACAACACGGGGCGGCTTATAGGTGGACAAAGTTTTGAAATATGCCGTTCATTGAAGGCGCGGCTTATAACCCAGGGCGCCTTATGGTGCGGAAAATACGGTACTTAATTTCTGGTTGTATTATTTTGTCAAAACTATTAATAATCTATTTGCTAAATAACTGTTAATTGGTTACTGTCTGCTGCAATATGGTTCATTCTGCACTTATGTTAAAATGTAAAAATCACTTATTCTTCTGTTGTTATAATACTTTACATTAGTTTTAGACGATATTACAAATGTGGGTATTGAGCCTATACAAAGTAGTCACAGGGGCAGTGTTGCTCATACAAATATTAATAAGTCAAATTTTCAGGATAACAGAATGATTTACCACAATTACAATCAGACAAAAACACAGGATGCAGGGGCGCCACTAGGGATTTTGGGCCCCATGAAAAGAATCTTTACAGGGCCCCCAACACAGTGTCATTATTTTTTCTGTATTATAATTTCATCATCATTAGGGGCCTCTCTGGGCCCCCCTCCATCATGGGCCCCTAGAATCCGTCTCCTTTACCCCCCCTTTTCGGCGCCCCTGACAGGATGTAACAATATCAATTAAACACTACTACTGGCTCTGATTTACACACACAAGTTAAGATAGAAGAGACTAAATGCTTTCATCGTTTCTACAGGAAAGTAACCAGCATAAAAGGAGAACATTAGCAATTGATTAGTAAGAGACAATGGTATCCACACAGTACAGCAACACGTCTGTCAGCCATTGAAATGATCAAGTGGAGAGACCAAACACTGAAAGTGCATGGCAACTGGGCACAAAGGTTCTGAACATTCTGTGGCTTCAGAAGGAATAAAATAAATCAAGGATGCCTGCTCACCAAATAGGGACTTGTATTTCTTTTTTCACTTTGCAAGCTGATAGAATATATCATTATATTAGAATCTATATTGTTTGTCATCATATATTCTCAATGTATCAGATGTATTTATTAATATTATGAATATGTCTACAAGGCTTCTCCTTTCGCTTGCAGTAATGCGTCATTTCCGATATTTGGACGTTGGTGTGCACACACACACACACACATACATATACACACACACATATATACATACATATATACACACACACACACACACATATATACACACACACATATATATATATATACACCGTATTTTCCGCACTATTAGCCGCACCTAAAAACCACAAATTTACTCAAAAGCTGACAGTGCGGCTTATAACCCGGTGCGCTTTATATATGGATTAATATTAAGATTCATTTTCATAAAGTTTCGGTCTCGCAACTACGGTAAACAGCCGCCATCTTTTTTCCCCGTAGAAGAGGAAGTGCTTCTCCTTCTACGCAAGCAACCGCCAAGGTAAGCACCCGCCCCCATAGAACAGGAAGCGCTTCTTCTTCTACTGTAAGCAACCACCCGCCCCCGTAGAAGAAGAAGAAGCGCGCGGATATTACGTTTCATTTCCTTTGTGTGTTTACATCTGTAAAGACCACAAAATGGCTCCTACTAAGCGACAGGTTTCCGGTTCATGAAAAGACGCAATCTCTCCATCCGCACACGGACTACTATTTCACAGCAACTGCCTAAAGACTTTCAAGAAAAGCTGGCTACTTTCCGTGCATATTGTAAAAACAAGATAGCTGAAAAAAAGATCCGGCCAGAGAACATTATCAACATGGACGAGGTTCCACTGACTTTTGATATTCCTGTGAACCGCACTGTGGATACAACGGGAGCACGTACGGTGAATATTCGCACCACAGGGAATGAGAAGTCATCCTTCACTGTGGTTCTAGCTTGCCATGCTAATGGCCAGAAACTTCCACCCATGGTGATATTCAAAAGGAAGACCTTGCCAAAAGAGACCTTTCCAGCCGGCGTCATCATAAAAGCTAACTCGAAGGGATGGATGAAGAAAAGATGAGCGAGTGGTTAAGGTAAGTTTACGCGAAGAGGCCGGGTGGCTTTTTTCACGCAGCTCCGTCCATGTTGATATACGACTCCATGCGCGCCCACATCACGCTGGTTTTTAATATATTATTAAAGTTTGACTGACCTATCTGACTGTTTTTTTGACATTCCTTTAGCGCAGTTAGATGCGGCTTACAACACGGGGCGGCTTATAGGTGGACAAAGTTTTGAAATATGCCGTTCATTGAAGGTGCGGCTTATAACCCAGGGCGCCTTATGGTGCGGAAAATACGGTATACACACACACACACATATACACATATATATATGTATATATATATACATGTATATATATATATATATATATATATATATATATACACACACATGTATATATATATACATACATATATATATATATACATATATATATATACATATGTACACATATATATATACATATATACACACACACATATATATATATATACACATATATATATATACATACATATATATATACATATATATACACACATATGTATATATATACACATACATATATATATATATATATATAAATAAAGTTGATTTGATTTGATTTATATATATATATATATATGTGTATGTATATATGTGTATGTATATATATATATATATGTATGTATGTGTATGTATGTATGTATATATAAATGTGTATGTATTTATGTATATATATGTATGTGTTCATATATATATATATACACACACACATATATATATGAACACATACATATATATACATAAATACATACACATTTATATACACACATACATATATATATGTACATATTCACATACATATATATATATATATATATATATATATATATATATATATATATATATATATATACACACACATATATATATATATAATGGGTAGAGCGGCCGTGCCAGAAACCAGAGGGTTGCAGGTTCTCTCCCCGCCTCTTGACATCCAAATCGCTGCCGTTGTGTCCTTGGGCAAGGCACTTCACCCTTGCCCCCGGTGCCGCTCACACTGGTGAATGAATGATGAATGAATGATGGGTGGTGGTCGGAGGGGCCGTAGGCGCAAACTGGCAGCCTCGCTTCCGTCAGTCTACCCCAGGGCAGCTGTGGCTACATATGCTAACCACCACCAGCGCTCTTAGTATCTAATAATAGAAAAGCCCGATATAAAATCTAATCCATTATTATTATTATTACACTAACATCCAAAAATTGGAAATGACGCATTACCACATACATCAGTAGCAAAATGAGGAGCCTTGTAGACATATTAATAAATACAATTAATACATTGACAATATATGATGACAAACAACATATTAACAATATAAAATATAATAATTATAGATGTATAACTAATCAATTTAAAATCAAATCGTAGCCCCTGTAATCGTAATGGAATAGTGAGGTGCCCAAAGATTCTCATCTCTCGAGGCAAGTACACAAGACATAAGATAGTGTATTTGTTTTATTATTTATCTAAACATAGTGCAACATTTTGTGCACTATATGTATTATTCAATACTAATTTTGTCTTTTTTTATTACATTTCACTTTTGTTACTGTATGTAAAAATCTGCACTGCAACTACCGTATTTTCCGCACCATAAGCCGCCCTGGGTTATAAGCCGCGCCTTCAATGAACGGCATATTTCAAAACTTTGTCCACCTATAAGCCGCCCCGTGTTATAAGCCGCATCTAACTGCGCTAAAGGAATGTCAAAAAAACAGTCAGATAGGTCAGTCAAACTTTAATAATATATTAAAAACCAGCGTGATGTGGGCGCGCATGGAGTCGTATATCAACATGGACGGAGCTGCGTGAAAAAAGCCACCCGGCCTCTTCGCGTAAACTTACCTTAACCACTCGCTCATCTTTTCTTCATCCATCCATCCCTTCGAGTTAGCTTTTATGATGACGCCGGCTGGAAAGGTCTCTTTTGGCAAGGTCTTCCTTTTGAATATCACCATGGGTGGAAGTTTCTGGCCATTAGCATGGCAAGCTAGAACCACAGTGAAGGATGACTTCTCATTCCCTGTGGTGCGAATATTCACCGTACGTGCTCCCGTTATATCCACAGTGCGGTTCACAGGAATATCAAAAGTCAGTGGAACCTCGTCCATGTTGATAATGTTCTCTGGCCGGATCTTTTTTTCAGCTATCTTGTTTTTACAATATGCACGGAAAGTAGCCAGCTTTTCTTGAAAGTCTTTAGGCAGTTGCTGTGAAATAGTAGTCCGTGTGCGGATGGAGAGATTGCGTCTTTTCATGAACCGGAAACCTGTCGCTTAGTAGGAGCCATTTTGTGGTCTTTACAGATGTAAACACACAAAGGAAATGAAACGTAATATCCGCGCGTTTCTTCTTCTTCTACGCGGGCGGGTGGTTGCTTACAGTAGAAGAAGAAGCGCTTCCTGTTCTATGGGGGCGGGTGCTTACCTTGGCGGTTGCTTGCGTAGAAGAAGAAGCACTTCCTCTTCTACGGGGAAAAAAAGATGGCGGCTGTTTACCGTAGTTGCGAGACCGAAACTTTATGAAAATGAATCTTAATATTAATCCATATATAAAGCGCACCGGGTTATAAGCCGCACTGTCAGCTTTTGAGTAAATTTGTGGTTTTTAGGTGCGGCTAATAGTGCGGAAAATACGGTACATAATTTCCCCATTGTGAGACAAATAAAGTATATCCTTTCATATCCTAACAGCAACATAAGGTGCCGCTGATTCTCATTTGGTGATTCTTCATACGTTTATGACTCCATGATACATAATCCAGTCTCAGTTCGAGGGTTTCAGTATTTTTTAGGCTAAAACTCCATGCTTCTGTTGAGTGTGCATCTTAAATATATTTGACATAAATTAATACCCAGCACTGTGTTGGCCTGTTATGTGTTGGAGGCCCAGTCAAACGTGACATCCATCAATTTTCTAGATATATACTACGACGACATCAACATTATATCAAACTCCACAGCGGCCCGGTGCAATGGGGCAGGGCGGGTGGACACAGTGGATGTCACCAGCACGGCAAAGATGGAGGGTCGTTGGTGGGTGGTGTGGGGTGGGGTGGTGAGGGATTCCCAGAATAGTAACAGGAGCTGACAGGCCCTAATTCAGCCCTGCCATTAATCACCAGTACAGCATGGGAGGAAACACCCGCAGGACACACACGGCACAAATGGCCGCGGTCCAGAAGTGGCAGGATGGCCGCAGCGGGGGCGGGGCAGATAGTGAGACCGTGACGGGTGAGCCAGTGCTGAATTTAAAATGCAGGTACCGTATTTTCCGCACTATTAGCCGCACCTAAAAACCACAAATTTACTCAAAAGCTGACAGTGCGGCTTATAACCCGGTGCGCTTTATATATGGATTAATATTAAGATTCATTTTCATAAAGTTTAGGTCTCGCAACTACGCCATCTTTTTTCCCCGTAGAAGAGGAAGTGCTTCTTCTTCTACGGTAAGCAACCGCCAAGGTAAGCACCCGCCCCCATAGAAGAAGAAGCGCGCGGGTATTACGTTTCATTTCCTTTGTGTGTTTACATCTGTAAAGACCACAAAATGGCTCCTACTAAGCGACACACTGTGGTTCTAGCTTGCCATGCTAATGGCCAGAAACTTCCACCCATGGTGATATTCAAAAGGAAGACCTTGCCAAAAGAGAACTTTCCAGCCGGCGTCATCATAAAAGCTAACTCGAAGGGATGGATGGATGAAGAAAAGATGAGCGAGTGGTTAAGGGAAGTTTACGCGAAGAGGCCGGGTGGCTTTTTTCACGCAGCTCCGTCCATGTTGATATACGACTCCATGCGCGCCCACATCACAGATGGTGTCAAAAAACAAGTGAAGCACACAAATACAACACTCGCCGTCATTCCGGGTGGATTAACCAAAGAACTCCAACCGCTCGATATTGGTGTCAACAAGGCATTTAAAGCATGACTGCGAACGGCGTGGGAACAATGGATGACCGAAGGCGAACACACATTCACTAAGACAGGGAGACAGCGCCGGACGACATACGCCAACATCTGCCAGTGGATCGTAAATGCCTGGGCGGATATTTCGGTCTCAACTGTGGTCCGAGCTTTCCGGAAGGCAGGATTCACGGAACTGCTGGAAAAACAACAGCGACACTGACTCTGATGACTTCGACGAGACGGAGCCGGCCATTTTGGATCCCGTAATTCGCCCAACTTTTTAATTCGGACACCGTAGGAGAAGAATTCGAGGGATTTATGAATGAAGAATAACTTCAGAAAGTGAGCGTTATGTTTATTTTGTGTGTTGTGACATTAACGTTCGAGCAACATTAAGTTATTGCAATTGCTCTGCACTATTTTGAATTTTACTATGTTTGTGATTGCACATTTGCACATTACCGTACATTTTGGGAGTGAACAGAGTTGTTAGAACGCTGGTTTTTAATATATTATTAAAGTTTAACTGACCTATCTGACTGTTTTTTTGACATTCCCTGTAGCGCAGTTAGATGCGGCTTATAACACGGGGCGGCTTATAGGTGGACAAAGTTTTGAAATATGCCGTTCATTGAAGGCGCGGCTTATAACACGGGGCGGCTTATGGTGCGGAAAATACGGTAATAAAAAAGGTGTCTGTGCCTTACATGGAAATAAGAGGAATTATGACAGGACAATGATTCTGATACAGAAGAACAAGGATGCACGCAAGCATGCAAACACCCCCCACACACTTACCTCGAAGGGCCTCTCGTTGGTGTGGGTTCTCATGTGAACTTGGAAGGTGGAGTTGTAGGCGAACCCCTTGTGGCAAATCTGACACTCAAAGCGGACCTGGTTTTTGGACTTCCCCAGCTTGCCTTGGAAGTGGGCCACCACGTGCTCCTCCAGAGCCTTGTTGGAGATGAAGCGGCGGCGGCAAGGCCTCACCGGACATTTAAGCGGCGTCTGGCCTGTGTGGGACAGGCGGTGGAGGTCCAGGCTCTCCTGGGTCATGCAGCGGTGGCCACACAGGTCGCATTCCATCTGAAGACAAGGAGAAGACAATGAGAAAATGACAGAAGGAAGGGAAAGCAGTGAAGAGAGAAAAGTTGTCCCAATGCTCTTATTCAGTAGCAGCACAAACGCCATATAAGCATCGTCCACTGTGTCACAATAAAATTTGGAAGCAAATCAAAATGTTTCTTCTTTACACAAAACTCTAGAGGTTGAGCAGCGATGATGACAACAAAGCAGGAAATAGAATTTATTGTGACACAGCAGTAGCATACGGTAGCAGCAAAAGTACAAAAACAAATGCTGCAAAATGTGTTCAGTCTTGATGAGAAAAGCCTCACTTCCCAGGTGACACATGCAGTTATTTCTTTCTGCACATTCAAGCCATCAGTGTAAAAGAGTATGCAGTCTATTGTTTTAGTACACAGCAGTTTACTTCATTTTAAACTTGTACAGTTGGCAGGTAAGAATGGTGACAAATGTAGCACTTCAGTTAGTGCTACTATACTGTTTCTAAGCAATTTCTTTATTATTCCAATTTTGATTCCTATTAACGTTATGTGCATGAAAAAAAATCTAATATTTTCATTTAATATTAACTTTCAGCTGGCCTTTTTTATCCACTTTATATTAGTAGTAGGTAACTTATACACACAGTAACAATAAAAAAAAAATCTAATATTTTCATTTATTAACTTTCAGCTGGCCTATTTTATCCACTTTATTTTAGTAGTAGGTAACTTATACACACAGTAACAATAAAAAAAAAATCTAATATTTTCATTTAATATTAACTTTCAGCTGGCCTATTTTATCCACTTTGTTTTAGTATTAGGTAACTTATACACACAGTAACAATAATAAAAATCATAGTATGACCCCTTTAAATACCAGTTTATTTTACATTTCAAATAATTCCTTGTGGTCTACATAACATGTAATGGTGGTTCTTTGGTCAAAATTTAGCATAGATTATGATTAACAGACCTTCTGACCGTGTCTTCACAATGCGTCGTTTTATGAGCGGTCTTATTTACTTGACTCTTATTATTACTTTGACTGTCTTCTCCTCCTCAGCCATGTTGTAGTTTTAGCGCTTCCATTTCGAATTTACTGACGGAGATGAATTCCAACTATACGCTACTTTGTATTAGAAATGACAACAGTGGCGGATGCATGTGCATGTACAAACCAGTCTGCCACACAACAAGAGGATAGACAAAAAAACGGAACTTATTGAATACGTCGGAATACAATGGCGCAGTACACACACACACACGCACACGCACACACACACACACACACACACACACACACACACACACACACACACACACACACACACACACACACACACACACACACACACACACACACACACACACACACACACACACACACACACACACACACACAGTGTGTGTGTGTATATATATTAGGGATGTCCGATAATGGCTTTTTGCCGATATCTGATATTCCGATATTGTCCAACTCTTTATTTACCGATACCGATATCAACCGATATATACAGTCGTGGAATTAACACATTATTATGCTTAATTTGGACAACCAGGTGTGGTGAAGATAAGGTACTTTTAAAAAAAATTAATAAAATAAAATAAGATAAATAAATTTCAAACGTTTTCTTGAATAAAAAAAAAAGTAAAACAATATAAAAACAGTTACATTGATACTAGTAATTAATGAAAATGAGTCAAATTAACTGTTAAAGGTTAGTACTATTAGTGGAGCAGCAGCACGCACAATCATGTGTGCTTACGGACTGTATCCCTTGCAGACTGTATTGATATATATTGATATATAATGTAGGAACCACAATATTAATAACAGAAAGAAACAACCCTTTTGTGTGAATGAGTGTGAATGGGGGAGGGAGGTTTTTTGGGTTGGTGCACTAATTGTAAGTGTATCTTGTAGAGATGCACGGATAGGCAATTATTTCATCTGCAACCGCATCAGAAAGTCGTCAACCATCCGCCATCCGCCATCAACCCGACCTAACATTTGATCAGAACCGCACCCGCCCGCACCCGCCCGTTGTTATATATCTAATATAGACGATGCAAGGCATTAGTGAGGTTATAAAGCTTTTGCCTGTTAAAGAAAGGAGACTGATCCAATGCAGCACAGACATTCGCGTGCCACGCTGTCACGACCCAGACGCACACCAGTGCGCAATCATATGGGAGCCGCGCTGAGCGCACCTCCAAGCGCGTCTCGCTGCCGGCGACGGCTGGGTATGGGCCCGACGCTCCAGCGCCATCCATTTTCAGGGCTAGTTGATTCGGCAGGTGGGTTGTTACACACTCCTTAGCGGGTTCCAACTTCCATGGCCACCGTCCTGCTGTCTATATCAACCAGGGTGAGCCCCACCCCTTTCGTGAGCGCACTGCGCGCGGAGTGACCCCTGTTACGCGCCCCCGGCAACAGGGGTGGCGGGCAGGTAAGCTGCGCGGGCGGAGCGCGCGGAGTGACCCCTGTTACGAGCCCCCGGCCACGGGGGTGGCGGGCAGGTAAGCTGCTTACCTGCTGCGCGTGACGCCGGCCGCGGCGAAGGCGGACGAGGCGGGGTGTCGGTGCGGTGGGCGCGGTGGTGACCCTGGACGTGCGTCGGGCCCTTCTCGCGGATCGCCTCAGCTACGGCTCCCGGTGGGGCCCTCTCGGGGGAAGGGGCCTCGGTCCCGGACCCCGGCGAGGCGTCCCTTCTCCGCTCCGTAAAAGTGTCCATCTCTTTTTTTTTTCTTTCTTCTGTTGTGGCATATGCAGCAGGTGCCTGCTCGTTTTTCGTATGTGGGTAACAACATTTAACTATGTATATATATTTCCGAATTGGTTTAACTGCCACCCGCCTGAATCTATTTAAAATCTAATTTTTTTTTATTTTAACCGCCCGACCCGACCCGCGGATAAAATCAAATTTTTTTTTATTTCATCCGCCCGATCCGCGGGTAATCCGCGGACTCCGCGGTTGTGCCCGCAAACCGCGCATCTCTAGTATCTTGTGTTTTTTATGTTGATTTACTTTAAAAAAAAAAAAAAATAATACAATTAAATAAAATAAAATAAAACACGATACCGATAATTTAAAAAAACGATACCGATAATTACATTTTAACGCATTTATCGCATTTTAACGCATTTATCGGCCAATAATATCAGCAGGCCGATATTATCGGACATTTCTATCTACATACATATATTTATTTATGCTGTGTGTATGTATATATATCAATCAATCAATCAATCTTTATTTATATAGCCCTATATATATATATATATACATACACACAGCATAAATAAATATATGTACACACACACACAAACAGTATATACGCATATATATTTAGAATGTTTTTGTTAACAGGTGTTTAATAAAGATACAAGCAAGCATGTTTAATGCACATAGATTCCTTTAATTTTTTTGGAAGACAAGAATATAAGTCGGTGTATTACCTTATTTTGATGACTCGCATTGGTTGGAATCAGACAGGATTCACAGAAGTGCTGATAAGTTCCACGACTTGAAATTTACATTGTGGAGGGGGGGAAAAGTCCTCTTTCCAACATCACATGAAAGTGTTTGTTTTTTTTAGCTTCTTATTCATCCTGCTTCCATACTCGATGTTACACCCTTTACAAGAAATACATTGGAGGCTAACTCCATAGCTTCCTAGCTTGTATGCACTAGTTTTCCAAGACCCTTATTTTGTGAGCACAGGCAGGATGGAGCAGGACTTTTATTGTGAAGACAGGAACTGTGCGGTCAGTCTTTACAATTTTGACAGCTGGTGTTTGGCGAGAGAGTGTTGAAATACAAATTGTTTCTTGCTTTCCTGCCGGTCGTATTTTTTCAACAGCGATCATCTCAAGACCCCTGGGTGACGTGAATGTCAATCGAGCGACGAAAGTGACGTCATCGTGAAAATTGATGATCGGTACTTTTAAGTAGGGATGCCCGATATTATCGGCCGATAAATGCTTTAAAATGTAGTTTCGGAAATTATCGGTACCGGTTTCAAAAAGTAAAATGTATGACTTTTTAAAACGCCGCCGTGTACACGGACGTAGGGAGAAGTACAGAGCGCCAATAAACCTTAAAGGCACTGCCTTTGCGTGCCGGCCCAATCACATTATCTACGGCTTTTCACACACACAAGTGAATGCAAGTCATACTTGGTCAACAGCCATACAGGTCACACTGAGGGTGGCCGTATAAACAACTTTAACACGGTTACAAATATGCGCCACACTGTGAACCCACACCAAACAAGAATGACAAACACATTTCGGGAGAACATCCACAACCTAACACAACATAAACACAACAGAACAAATACCCAGAACCCCTTGCAGCACTAACTCTTCCGGGACGCTATAATATACACCCCCCGCAACCCCGCCTCCACCAACCCCGCCCACCTCAACCTCCTCATGCTCGCTCAGTTTTGAGGCATGTTAAAAAAAATAATGCACTTTGTGACTTCAATTAAAAATATGGCAGTGCCATGTTGGCATTTTTTCCATAACTTGAGTTGATTTATTTTGGAAAACCTTGTTACATTGTTTAACCAAGGACTGTTTTCACTGCTGGACTCTAGAAAGAGGTTCCGCAGCCTCCACAGCAGAACCTCCAGGTTCTGTAACAGCTTCTTCCCTCAGGCTGTAAGACTCTTGAACGCATCATAATTATCCCCTCAATTCCCTCCAAAATGGATTAACTCGCTGGAATAAAAAAGACAATATAACATGCATCCATAAACGTGGATGCATATGAAAAAGTGCAATATATTTATCTGTACAGAAACCTATTTATTTATTTATATATGCACCGTATTGCTTTTTTATCCTGCACTACCATGAGCTAATGCAACAAAATTTCATTCTTATCTGTACTGTAAAGTTCAAATTTGAATGACAATAAAAAAGAAGTCTAAGTCTAATGCATCCAGCGGAGCATCACAACAAAATTAGGCATAATAATGTGTTAATTCCACGACTGTATATATCGGTATCGGTTGATAACGGAATCGGTAATTAAGAGTTGAACAATATCGGGAAAAAAGCCATTATCGGACATCTCTACTTTTAAGGTCTATTTTTTTTTGATGCCTTGCAAGCGACTGACACACCCTGTGCGATCGACTGGTAGCTCGCGATCAACCTAATAGGCGCCCGAGATCTAAAGTCTAGTCAAGGTGAATTTTGAAATGAGTCGGAACCTCTTCACTCGTCTTAATACTGGCGTATACACTGACCTGATCACCGACCATATAACAACACGCCACGCTGCCTTTTAGGTAACCATCCGCGATTGAGGTAAAGTCAGAATAAATTGTGTGATTAGTCTGCGTATATACAGGTAAAAGCCAGTAAATTAGAATATTTTGAAAAACTTGATTTATTTCAGTAATTCCATAGAGCAGGTCAGCAGCAGGAAGCATGAAGTGCTCTAAAACTTGCTGGTAGACGGCTGCGTTGACCCTGGATCTCAGGAAACAGAGTGGACCGACACCAGCTGGACTGCTGCTGAGTGGTCCAAAGTCATGTTTTCTGACGAAAGCAAATTTTGCATTTCCTTTGGAAATCGAGGTCCCAGAGTCTGGAGGAAGACAGGAGAGGCACAGGATCCACGTTGCCTGAAGTCTAGTGTAAAGTTTCCACCATCAGTGATGGTTTGGGGTGCCATGTCATCTGCTGGTGTCGGTCCACTCTGTTTCCTGAGATCCAGGGTCAACGCAGTCGTCTACCAGCAAGTTTTAGAGCACTTCATGCTTCCTGCTGCTGACCTGCTCTATGGAGATGGAGATTTCAAGTTCCAACAGGACTTGGCGCCTGCACACAGCGCAAAATCTACCCGTGCCTGGTTTACGGACCATGGTATTTCTGTTCTAAATTGGCCCGCCAACTCCCCTGACCTTAGCCCCATAGAAAATCTGTGGGGTATTGTGAAAAGGAAGATGCAGAATGCCAGACCCAAAAACGCAGAAGAGTTGAAGGCCACTATCAGAGCAACCTGGGATCTCATAACACCTGAGCAGTGCCAGAAACTCATCGACTCCATGCCACGCCGCATTAACGCAGTAATTGAGGCAAAAGGAGCTCCAACCAAGTATTGAGTATTGTACATGCTCATATTTTTCATTTTCATACTTTTCAGTTGGCCAACATTTCTAAAAATCCCTTTTTTGTATTAGCCTTAAGTAATATTCTAATTTTGTGACACACGGAATTTTGGATTTTCATTTGTTGCCACTTCAAATCATCAAAATTAAATGAAATAAACATTTGAATGCATCAGTCTGTGTGCAATGAATAAATATAATGTACAAGTTACACCTTTTGAATGCAATTACTGAAATAAATCAAGTTTTTCAAAATATTCTAATTTACTGGCTTTTACCTGTACAGTACATGTTTAAAATTATAATATTTTGTGATTAATCACATGTGCCAACTCATTCTTTTTGACAGCTTTAGAGATAATACAAGCAGAAGTGGTTCAATAGGTTTTCTGTGTCACCGACCTGTCCAGTTGAGCGGCCTCGGCCCTGGCCCCTCCCACGGCCGGTGAGCCTCTCCTCCTCAGAGGTGGGGCAGCGCTGTAGGTGGATGTCCAGCACAGCCTGGTTTATAAACGCAGACGAGCAGTGAGGGCAGTTGACCGGCTCCTTGTCTGCAACGAGAGAGGAATAATGTGTTTGTTTTTAAGTGCTTGCCATCATATACCGTTGCTGTAACCAGTTTTGTCTAAAAAAATAAATAAACAAGCACACATATGTTTCTTCTTTTTTTTAAATGCATTCTAACTCGTAAATAAATGCGAACCAAAGTCCACTTACAATGGAGCCTATGGGACTCTCTCTATTCTGCCTATAAAGCGCATAAACAAACACCATAACACTTTTATCAAGGTTTTATATACACGCAGTAAATACACATGTAATGAAGTAACAGGCACATTCATATCAACAGGTAATATTTTTGTATTATGCTCATTTTTAGCATACAAAGACACATTAATTAAATAGACACATCACAACGTTCACTTTTTCCTTCAACAACAACACTGACCACAACTCATGCAAACATGAGAGCCAACAAACTTAACAAAACATCACTGAATGTACAATGTCTGCTCCCACTTGGAAGCGACTGTTGGGATGTTGATATCTTCTTGTTTACATTAAGAATGACTCATAATTCTCGCAGAGGGTTAAAAAAAAAAAAACAGGTGGGTGCAAACCAGTGTTTTTCTCGCCATCTCCGGGTCAAAATTGGCTGCCAAGGTTTACCAACTTCAGTTTGTCAACATAATTTTACTATCAACGTGAGAGGCGTGATTTATATGACCTAGAATAAACTTTCTCCATTTTATGTCAGCAGCATAAGGAAGTTGCCTCTCTCTGATTAATGTTCCGCTAAGTGCAAGTCCTCAACGTTAGCGCTTATATTAACAATATCGCTATCCATCCATCTTCTTCCGCTTATCCGAGGTCGGGTCGCGGGGGCAGCAGCCTAAGCAGGGAAGCCCAGACTTCCCTCTCCCCAGCCACTTCGTCCAGCTCTTCCTGTGGGACCCCGAGGCGGTCCCAGGCCAGCCGGGAGACATAGTCTTCCCAACGTGTCCTGGGTCTTCCCCGCGGCCTCCTACCGGTCGGACGTGCCCTAAACACCTCCCTAGGGAGGTGTTCGGGTGGCATCCTGACCAGATGCCCGAACCACCTCATCTGGCTCCTCTCCATGTGGAGGAGCAGCGGCTTTACTTTGAGCTCCTCCCGAATGGCAGAGCTTCTCACCCTATCTCTAAGGGAGAGCCCCGCCACCCGGCGGAGGAAACTCATTTCGGCCGCTTGTACCCGTGATCTTGTCCTTTCGGTCATAACCCAAAGCTCATGACCATAGGTGAGGATGGGAACGTAGATCAACCGGTAAATTGAGAGCTTTGCCTTCCGGCTCAGCTCCTTCTTCACCACAACGGATCGATACAGCGTCCGCAATACTGAAGACGCCGCACCGATCCGCCTGTCGATCTCACGATCCACTCTTCCCTCACTCGTGAACAAGACTCCGAGGTACTTGAACTCCTCCACTTGGGGCAAGATCTCCTCCCCAACCCGGAGATGGCACTCCACCCTTTTCCGAGCGAGAACCATGGACTCGGACTTGGAGGTGCTGATTCTCATCCCAGTCGCTTCACACTCAGCTGCGAACCGATCCAGTGAGAGCTGAAGATCCTGGCCAGATGAAGCCATCAGGACCACATCATCTGCAAATAGCAGAGACCTAATCCTGCAGCCACCAAACCAGATCCCCTCAACGCCTTGACTGCGCCTAGGAATTCTGTCCATAAAAGTTATGAACAGAATCGGTGACAAAGGGCAGCCTTGGCGGAGTCCAACCCTCACTGGAAACGTGTCCGACTTACTACCGGCAATGCGGACCAAGCTCTGGCACTGATCATACAGGGAGCGGACTGCCACAATCAGACAGTCCGATACCCCGTACTCTCTGAGCACTCCCCACAGGACTTCCCGAGGGACACGGTCGAATGCCTTCTCCAAGTCCACAAAACACATGTAGACTGGTTGGGCAAACTCCCATGCACCCTCAAGAACCCTGCCGAGAGTATAGAGCTGGTCCACAGTTCCACGACCAGGACGAAAACCACACTGTTCCTCCTGAATCCGAGGTTCGACTATCCGGCGTAGCCTCCTCTCCAGTACACCTGAATAGACCTTACCGGGAAGGCTGAGGAGTGTGATCCTCCGATAGTTAGAACACACCCTCCGGTATCCGGTATATCGCTAATACTTGGTTAATATTCCAGTCACGAAATGTAAATGGAGTATTGTTGGCGCTTTTTGGATGGTTATTTATTGGGTTTTATGGTCGGAATAAACGCAATAGACGCAATGATGTAATGGCTCCCATTGGCTTCATTGAATGCGACTTTTATTTACAAGTTAGAATGCATTAAAAATAATGTTCTTGTCTCTCATAAGGATTGTAAATCATAGGCAAAAAAAACAATTTCCCCTTTTAATCTTCAATTGGTTTGTCATGATTTGATTAGGGCTGCAACTAACGATTATTTTGATAATCGATTAATCTGTCAATTATTACAACGATTAATCGAATAATAATCGGATAAAAGAGACAAACTACATTCTATCCTTTCCAGTATTTTTTTTTTTTTTTAAATAGCATAGTGGCACCAATGTTCCCTCTAAGGTGCGCGCCTGTGCAATTGCGCACTGCTCAAGCGTCCTCTGCGCACGGCAAATCTATGCCACGCACAAAATCAAATAAAAAAATAAGCGCATAACAATTTTCGACACGACACGGACACGACAGAGAAAACAGTTTTCGTCATCATTGTTCAAATATTGTAACGTCTGTCGAGACGCTTTGAGGACATGAATTCCATCCATCACTTTACTGAGCAAAACTCTTTATTGTCGGCCATAAACACATCACCAAAACATTAGTAAAATAAATTATATCTAGCAAAACTGGTCATTTTCTGCAGTACAAACCAGACCAAAAGCAACTTTGTTATATCAACAGCAGCCGCTCGCTCTTTCTCACTTGCGCCAACACATGCACATATGGCACTTAGCCAGTGATGCGTTTACAGCCACACAAAAAGTCGAACAACTCCAACACCACACATAAAGTGTCATTCCAGGTCGTTACACTATGATTTACCAAACAAATGTGTGCTTAGTCTAGTGTCATTTATTAGGAATCTTAATTTATAAATATTAATCATGAAATGCTGTTAGTACTTTAAAAAAATACTAATAAAAATATATTTTTTACAAACAGGAAGTTGCAGGAATGTACACATGATCCCCTGCTTACATCTCATTGTGCAACATGTGAATGTTTTAATGGGCACTAAATGCAATGTCTGAAAGGGGTACAAATTATTTCCAAAGCAGGACCTCCACCCAGACAAACAAAACAAGTACACAGTTCATGAAAAACAATAGTTTTTGTTATTGTCATTGTAAGTGGGCCTAAACACTTATTAGAATATAACCTCATGGAAATGACTGCTGTCATTTGATTATAATAATAAGAGAATGTTGTCTGTCTATCTGTGTTGGCCCTGCGATGAGGTAGGGACTTGTCCAGTGTGTACCCCGCCTTCTGCCCGAATGCAGCTGAAATAGGCTCCAGCACCCCCCGCGACATCGAAAGGGACAAGCGGTAGAAAATGGATGGATGGATGGAGATTGAACTTGTTATTTAGTCAGGTTTGGGACAGGTGTGCTGTTGGTGTAGCCACAGTGTGCACGTGTGATGTTGCTCACATGGGCTCCACTGAATGCTCAGGGAGTTTTTGCGTTTGCTCACACACATGAAAAATTAGAGGGAACATTGGCTGGCATACTTGCCAACCCTGCTTAATTTTCCGGGAGACTCCCCAAATTCAGCGCCTCTCCCGAAAACCTCCCGGGACAAATATTCTCCCGAAAATCTCCCGATTTTCAGCCGGAGCTGGAGGCTACGCCCCTCCAGATCCGTGCGGACCTGAGTGAGGACAGCCTGTTTTCACGTCCGCTTTCCCACAATATAAACAGCGTGCCTGCCCAATCACGTTATAACATCTACGGCTTTTAGAGAGTGCACAACTGCGCACACAACAAGGAGACGAAGCAGAAGAACGAGGAAGATACAGCCGTGGCGATGCATACGACGAGTAAGATGAAGAAATACGCTTGTAAGTTCCAAAACGAATGGAAACAAGAATTTCAGTTTATCCAGGACAGTTCGAAGGGGAAGGGGTATGCTGCCTGTAAATTTTGTAGAACAGACTTCTCCATTGAACACGGTGGCCGAAGGGATATACTCAGTCATGAACGGTCAGCGAAGCACAAAGCGGGGCAACGCAGCACTGCGCACCGGTCCCAGCCCAGTTTTATGGGCCACCTCGCTAAATGGAGACCCGATGGTGTAACAAAGATGGCTATGCTGATAGCTGGAAGCAACATCCCGTTCTCATTTGCGGATGTCTACATATATATATATATATATATATATATATATTAGATGCGCGGATAGGCAATTATTTCATCCACAACCGCATCACAAAAGTCGTCAACCATCCGCCATCCACCCGAACTAACATTTAATCAAAACCGCACCCGCCCGCACCCGCCCGTTGTTATATATCTAATATAGACGATGCAAGGCATTAGTGAGGTTATAAAGCTTTTGCCTGTTAAAGAAAGGAGACTGATCCAATGCAGCAGAGACATTCAATGCGTGCCACGCTGTCACGGCCCAGACGCACACCAGTGCGCAATCATCTGGGAGCCGCGCTGAGCGCACCTCCAAGCGCGCTCGCGCCACTCAAACTGCTGCAGGCAGCTGCGTTCTATCTTGTTTTAACATCCTGTGGCACTCTTCTGGGATCACGGCGGACGAAACTGCTCATGCTCAGGGTGTTTGTGGACGTTCGGGGTTTTGCACAAATGTGATGCACCATGCTAGATGTCCCGGTTTTGTGACTGTCGTAGACATAAACAGCGTCGCAGCTCTTGCAAATCACGTAGCCAGCATTACTATCATCCTGATTTACAACCTCATAAAAACGAGTCCACGCTGAACTTTTCTGGCCTTTTTTTCCCATGGTCTTTAGTATTCCCTTTTTTAGTTTGTCGCGTACCACGCTTGCTGCCGGCTTTGCCATCTCTTTTTTTTTTCTTCTGTTGTGGCATATGCTGCAGGTGCCTGCTCGTTTTTCGTATGTGGGTAACAACATTTAACTATGTATATATATTTCCGAATTGGTTTAACTGCCACCCGCCTGAATCTATTTAAAATCTAATTTTTTTTTATTTCAACCGCCCGACCCGACCCGCGGATAAAATCTTTTTTTTTTTTATTTCAACCGCCCGACCCGCGGATAATCCGCGGTTGTGTCCGCAAACCGCGCATCTCTAATATATATATATACAGAGGTGGGTAGTAACGCGCTACATTTACTCCGTTACATCTACTTGAGTAACTTTTGGGATAAATTGTACTTCTAAGAGTAGTTTTAATGCAACATACTTTTACTTTTACTTGAGTATATTTATAGAGAAGAAACGCTACTTTTACTCCGCTACTTTTATCTACATTCAGCTCGCTACTAATTTTTATCGATCTGTTAATGCACGCTTTGTTTGTTTTGGTCTGTCAGACAGACCTTCAAAGTGCCTGCGTTTCAACAAATACAGTCACTGGTGACGTTCACTCCGTTCCACCAATCAGATGCAGTCACTGGTGACGTTGGACCAATCAAACAGAGCCAGGTGGTCACATGACCTGACTTAAACAAGTTGAAAAACTTATTGGGGTGTTACCATTTAGTGGTCAATTGTACGGAATATGTACTGTACTGTGCAAACTACTAATACAAGTTCCAATCAATCAATCAAAAGTGTTTAGGAAAAAAGACCATTTTTTATTTCAACCGTCAAAAGCCTAAAGACTGACTGCACAGTTCCTGTCTTCACAATAAAAGTGCCGCTCCATCGTGCCTGCGCTTTCAAAATAAGAGTCTCCGAAAGCCTGCGCAAACAAGCTAGCAAGCTACGGAGTTTGCCGCCAATGTATTTCTTGTAAAGTGTATAAAAACGAATATGTAAGCTGGACATATAAGATGCCAAAAACCAACCACTTTCATGTGGTATTAGACAGAAAGGAGGAACTTTTTTTCTCCTCCATTTGAAAACGTGGACGTTTGTCATCACTACTGTCTGATTACAATCAATGCAAGTCATCAGAATCAGGTAATACACCAACTTATATTCTTGTCTTCATGAAAGAAAGGAATCTATATGTGTTAAACATGCATGTATATTCATTAAAACACTATTAACATGTAAACAAAAACGGCAAAAAAAATAAATATAAATTATATACTGTATATATATCAATGTATGTATATATATATATATATATATATATATATATATATATATATGATATGTGTGTGTATGTTACTCATCAGTTACTCAGTACTTGAGTAGTTTTTTTACAACATACTTTTTACTTTTACTCAAGTAAATATTTGGGTGACTACTCCTTACTTTTACTTGAGTAATAAATCTCTAAAGTAACAGTACTCTTACTTGAGTACAATTTCTGGCTACTCTACCCACCTCTGTATATATACATGAAATACTTGGGGAATTCTAGCTGTAAATATACTCCTCCCCTCATAACGACGCCCCATCCCCACCTCCCGAAATCGGAGGTCTCAAGGTTGGCAAGTATGTTGACTGGCACCAAGTTCTTTCAACATGCCAAATAAAACAAGGAAAATGTTACAAAAATGTTTGGGTTTTTTTATAAATCAAATAAAATCAACTTTATCTATAAAGCGCATTTAAAAATGTACCACAGGGGTAGCCAAAGTGCTGTACAATGGGCAGGTTAAAAGATAACGCAAGAGAAACGAGGAAGCACAACACAACACAAACAGAGCACGATAATAGGAGAGATATGTTGGAGCTAGGTTGTTTAGACATTTAAAAACAAATAGTAGGAGTTTAAAATGGATTCGGTAACGCACAGGGAGCCAGTAAAGGGACGCTAGTATAGGGCTAATGTGCTCACGCCTGTGGGTCTGTGTTAACAGCTGCAGGCAGGCGAGGGAGGCCTGGCTAATAAACATCTCCTCGTTAACAAAATATTAAAAACACACAAAGACGGACACAACAGATCAATGTACCCGGACTATGCACTTAAAAAGTTACGTACTGTGAGTTCTTCTCTTCATCCATGGCTGCAACAAACTATCGTATTCGTCCGCCATGTTTCGAATGTTTCCAGCAGAGGCGACGGCGTAGTCACGTGAGCTGTACATGACACATCATTGGCTGGCTTACCCCCACCTCTTGAAACGTAGCGCTGTTTTGTACTTATTTTGATTATTGTTTCTCAGCTGTTTGTAAACGTTGCAGTTTATAAATAAAGGTTTATTAAAAAAATACAAAAAAAAAAAAAAAAAAACGTAGCCTCAGCGCATGCGCATAGCATAGCTACAACGAATCGATGACTAAATTAATCGCCAACTATTTTTATAATTGATTTTAATCGCCCTTTGTCACCAATTCTGTTCATAACTTTTATGGACAGAATTTCTAGGCGCAGTCATGGCGTTGAGGGGATCTGGTTTGGTGGCTGCAGGATTAGGTCTCTGCTTTTTGCAGATGATGTGGTCCTGATGGCTTCATCTGTCCAGGATCTTCAGCTCTCACTGGATCGGTTCGCAGCTGAGTGTGAAGCGACTGGGATGAGAATCAGCACCTCCAAGTCCGAGTCCATGGTTCTCGCCCGGAAAAGGGTGGAGTGCCATCTCCGGGTTGGGGAGGAGATCTTGCCCCAAGTGGAGGAGTTCAAGTACCTCGGAGTCTTGTTCACGAGTGGGGGAAGAGTGGATGGTGAGATCGACAGGCGGATCGGTGCGGCGTCTTCAGTAATGCGGACGCTGTATCGATCCGTTGTGGTGAAGAAGGAGCTGAGCCGGAAGGCAAAGCTCTCAATTTACCGGTCGATCTACGTTCCCATCCTCACCTATGGTCATGAGCTTTGGGTTATGACCGAAAGGACAAGATCACGGGTACAAGCGGCCGAAATGAGTTTCCTCCGCCGGGTGGCGGGGCTCTCCCTTAGAGATAGGGTGAGAAGCTCTGCCATCCGGGAGGAGCTCAAAGTAAAGCCGCTGCTCCTCCACATCGAGAGGAGCCAGATGAGGTGGTTCGGGCATCTGGTCAGGATGCCACCCGAGCGCCTCCCTAGGGAGGTGTTTAGGGCACGTCCGACCGGTAGGAGGCCGCGGGGAAGACCCAGGACATGTTGGGAAGACTATGTCTCCCGGCTGGCCTGGGAACGCCTCGGGGTCCCACAGGAAGAGCTGGACGAAGTGGCTGGGGAGAGGGAAGTCTGGGCTTCCCTGCTTAGGCTGCTGCACCCGCGACCCGACCTCGGATAAGCGGAAGAAGATGGATGGATGGATGGATGGATGGATTTTAATCGATTAGTTGTTGCAGCCCTATATTTGATGAACACTAACTTGAATCAAATTGACTATGTAAATGCAAGACATGAGTGATACTGAACGACCGAGCTCAAGTGATCAAAGTCCTGCTTAAAGTCATTAAAGCTTGTTATTTGACTCCATCTTCCGAGCTGCAGCATTCATCTTAACTTTCACCAGGCGTACACATTTCGATTTAATAAGTAATGCTAGCGTCATTAGAGTCTCCGGCGAATTGGATTTGGGAAAGAAAAGGTCGCTCACGCTGGCTCATCGACACTTTGCCGCTTCATTAGCTTTGAAATGAGAAAAAGTGGGAGTTTACGATGTGCGGCACAAAAAAACAAATTTAGACAGAATAATTTGTCACTGGGATCCACTCAACACATTTATCAGTTGCTGAGACAAATACCTGGCAGATGCGATTGAATGAAAATAAACATTAATTGCATACCTGCCAACTTTTGAAATCAGAAAAACCTAGTAGCCAGGGTCCAGGGGCCGCAGGCCCCGGTAGGTCCAGGACAAAGTCCTGGTGGGGGGGTTCAGGTGGGCGAAGCCCCCCGACGCAAAATGATTGATTGCATTCAGACAGGTTAAAATGTTGCTTAAACCATCACTTTTCTATCAGTCACAGTGACTTTTCAAAACAAAAATATTACAGCAAAAATCATATGGCTTGATTGACATGTTTATTCTGTAAGCTAACTTCAATAGTTTGAAATTATTTTGACAGTTAATGCCAGTTATCCTGTCAACCTTTCACAAGACTTCAATTTGTTAATTGAAAGTATAAACACTTTTTACAGTAAACAAATGGTAAAACAGTACTAAACAATTCCATTAAAAAAAATTGGTGTCATTATTAACTTTCTGTCCAAGCTTGTATAATCTACTGCCTTGTTCAATTGTAAAAAATATTCTGTGCCTAAAATTCACATTTCTATCACAATTATCATACTGTAAACATGGTAAGCTAACTTCATTAAAATTAATAGTCCTGTCAATAGCATGGAATTACAATTCAAATGTAGTTTTTTTGTAAGCCTTTCAAAAGAATTCAAAATATGAAAAATTAATTGAAGCCATCAGACACTTGAAAAGTGGCACATCACATCTCTAATGTAATCATTTGAACTTTTCAACAGAAATAGCACTGCAAAAATATTAAGGACATACTTCTGTATTTTGGTAGTTATGCTGTCAACATTTAACAAGATTTCTTCAACTTGGACTTGAAAGCATAAATAGTATAAACACTTTTAACAGTATAACAGTACTAAACAATTCCAATAGATAACATTGGTGTCATTACCTTTTTGTGGCTAAAATCCGAAAAACGTTGAAAGTTTTCCACTTGTATCGCTAGCAACGGCATTAGACTTGTGTTCTTTTGTCCCAACGTGGTCTTTTACATCGCTAATTCCTCCGTGTCCGATCGAAAAACCTTGTCTGCACAAGGTGCAATTTGCGTAGTTTTCACCCTTTTTGGAACGGATAATTATTCCCGGATAGGCTTTTGAATATTCTTCACGGAATGACTGCAGTTTTCTTTTCGGTTTAAGACTCGTTTGCGATTTTTCTCCGGCTGATTCCACGATCGTTCGCTCGTTTGGAAACAATGGCAACTGGTGCCTCGTGCTTGGCAGCGGTGCTATAAATAGCCTCGCGCATGGCATTCGGAATGGCTCGATAGGAAGTTACGGGAAGCAGTGTCGATTGTCATTGTTGTTACGCGATTTCGTGAATAAAACTTTAAAAAAAAAAATTTTTTTTAAATTAATGAAAAACCGTATTTTTTATCACTGCAACCGTAACCCGGAATAGGTTGATGAAAACCGTACTAATTACGGGAAAACCGGAGTAGTTGGCAGGTATGTAATTGTGCTGTAGCAATTTCTGTTTGAGAAATGGTTTCTGACACAAAAGTAATGCTCAGATTCATTTTCTGCATTTCCTATTGATTCCTCCCCATCAATGAATCAGCTCAGGCCACTTGCAGTCCTGGGGGTATTTGGGCAAAGCAAACAGCATCCCCACTGTGGCGACAATCTGTCTGGGAAATCGCTGACACATCAGCATGTACACAGGTCGTCACGCCAACAGCTCGGAATCTGCAAACCATCTGTACTTTCCGACCCAGTAAGGGTGATCCCCGCTGCCCCACCCTCTGGGACCGACCAATTAAACCTTTAATAAGGACAAGCACGCCCTATGGCCCTGGGCTGATCAGTGGATCAATCCCTCCAATCGTCTGCAGACTGCAGCACACGGGCTCTCCAAGCTTTACTAATGAGGGCCCCCACCCTTGTGATTAAGACAAAGTGTCGGCATGATGACCTAATTCATTTACCTCTACCTCCCTCCATTCCACTTGAGAAGCGGATCAATAGAAATTCATTGACCTAATGCATCAGGGGAATAATGCACATATAACATGGATGTTTGGGAATAAACAAGACATGGCATGGCAGTGGTATTTATCGCCGACTCTGCATTAGTCAATAGTAATTCACTGCAAGTCGTACTAATAAGAACATCATAATTGATTGTCTTCCATTAGGACGGCGGAACAGATTTCTCGTTATGTCTCCACAATTGCGCTCATCCCTCATCTTTATTCCCACTGAATTACGCCGGCTGCAGGGAAAAAAGGAAATGACTGCCAATAGACAATAGACACACATGCGAGTTGTACGCAAGAAACGCACAAAGGGAGATTTTACAAGCGACACAAAGCTTCCAACTTGATGCATTGTTCCTGCTGACAATACAAGTGTGTGGGTGAATTGTTCCTGCAGGGTTGGAGCCCCCCCCCCAGTCTGACCTTGATGAGTTAGCGAGTGCAGGTCGAGGTCCTTCCTGCGGCAGAACGCTTCTCCGCATTCTGGGCAGGGGAACGGATGGTTGGTGTGGAGAAGTCTAATATTTGGAGGGGGAAAAAAACAAAACATTGGTATTAGACAAGATTTAACAGCCAATATTTGTCTCAGTATGACCTTAAAATGCACTTTTAAAAAATCTAAACAAATAAGTCAGCAAGGGGCTGGGCTTCTTGTTAAACGAGGGGCATTAGCAGTGTGTCTAATGGCAGTAGATAAAAGAACAGCAATAAACTAAAACAAAGACTGCATTTATCCACTGCTTTACGTTGCACTATACATCAACTCAAGTGGGGAAGGTAGTATTTAAACTGGCCATTTTTGCAGCTTTCCAGGCTAGAATGATATATTTACCACAGATGGACAGGTTGTGTCTGCTGTCTGCTAAACAGACAAGGTTGGCAGGGGGGGGGAAAATCTATATTTCAGAGACAGCTGGCCCCTGAGGCCGCCTTAAGGATGACAATTTGCACTAGGGTCATCTCTACTAACCACCAAATGTTCTGCAATGAGCAGAGGGACAACATGCCTACAGCAACATTACGACACACACACACACACACACACACACACACACACACACACACACACACACACACAATGAGCGATTTTCTTAAAGAGATGAGCCCATAAACAACAATCCGCTGGGTCACTGGTCAACCACGAGTGCCAAGAGGTGACAGGTACTGGCAAGTGTAGTCTCAAGTCGGAGAGGGGAACTTTCTGGTGGCATCTTACCCAGTGATTAATAACCTTGACGCTATGGCCCCAAAAAATTAGTTTTAAACCTGTGGACCGTGAGACGATCTCAAGAGGTTTTTTTTTTTTTAAAGAAAAAACTATTATTTGATTTGTTATCATTTCAAATTGGTTCAATTTTATCACCCCATAGTTTTCTTTTCAGTTTTTAGCTTAGTCTTTTAAAATCTTTTAAGGCCCAAGCTGTTTGTTTACATGCTTTTTTTTATTTCTCTTTGCTATTTGGGCTTATTGGACCCTAATTAGAATAAAAATTAAAAATCATCTTTTGATATGATGTACTTAGTCCATAAGTAACAAACGTGTACTTCATGTTTAGGGACATGCTAATTCGTATTTTTACCCTTTTTTTTCCCCAAATTCCATTGTATGTAATACTCTTCTGACACCACTAGATGGCAGTATAAGTGTCTACATAAGCGGCCATAAAACCCCAATTCAGTAGTGTACACAATTTTGGAAATAAGAGCTAAAAGGTGCTGTCCACGCATGTGGCCACTAAGGCCTTTTTAAATTAACATTTAGTCCTTAGTCCATTTTGTTGCAGTAAATTTGATTTGTATTTACTCTTGTTTGATTCATCCTGACTTGAGCCTTTTTCTTTCCTAAGCTTGATTAGTTCCATGAATTATTAGCCTGTTCGGCATTCTCATTCAATGCGTTTTCTTTATTTCATGACTATTTACATTGTAGATTGTCACTGAAGGCGTCAAAGCTATGAATGAACACATGTGGAGTTATGTACCTAACAAAGAAAAGGTGCAATAACTGAAAACATGTTTTATATTCTAGTTTCTTCAAAATAGCCCCCCTTTGCTCTGATTACTGCTTTGCACTCTTGGCATTCTCTCGATGAGCTTCAAGAGGTAGTCACCTGAATTGGTTTTCACCTCACAGGTGTCATAGTTTTGATGCCTTCAGTGACAATTTACAATGTAAATAGTCATGAAAATAAAGAAAACACATTGAAATGAGAAGGTGTGCCACACCTTTGGCCTGTACTGTGTGTGTGTATATATATATATATATATATATATATATATATATATATATATATATATATATATATATATATATATATATATATATATATATATATACATACACACACACACACACAGGTAAAAGCCAGTAAATTAGAATATTTTGAAAAACTTGATTTATTTCAGTAATTGCATTCAAAAGGTGTAACTTGTACATTATATTTATTCATTGCACACAGACTGATGCATTCAAATGTTTATTTCATTTAATTTTGATGATTTGAAGTGGCAACAAATGAAAATCCAAAATTCCGTGTGTCACAAAATTAGAATATTACTTAAGGCTAATACAAAAAAGGGATTTTTAGAAATGTTGGCCAACTGAAAAGTATGAAAATGAAAAATATGAGCATGTACAATACTCAATACTTGGTTGGAGCTCCTTTTGCCTCAATTACTGCGTTAATGCGGCGTGGCATGGAGTCGATGAGTTTCTGGCACTGCTCAGGTGTTATGAGAGCCCAGGTTGCTCTGATAGTGGCCTTCAACTCTTCTGCGTTTTTGGGTCTGGCATTCTGCATCTTCCTTTTCACAATACCCCACAGATTTTCTATGGGGCTAAGGTCAGGGGAGTTGGCGGGCCAATTTAGAACAGAAATACCATAGTCCGTAAACCAGGCACGGGTAGATTTTGCGCTGTGTGCAGGCGCCAAGTCCTGTTGGAACTTGAAATCTCCATCTCCATAGAGCAGGTCAGCAGCAGGACTAAAACTTGCTGGTAGACGGCTGCGTTGACCCTGGATCTCAGGAAACAGAGTGGACCGACACCAGCAGATGACATGGCACCCCAAACCATCACTGATGGTGGAAACTTTACACTAGACTTCAGGCAACGTGGATCCTGTGCCTCTCCTGTCTTCCTCCAGACTCTGGGACCTCGATTTCCAAAGGAAATGCAAAATTTGCATGGTTGGGTGATGGTTTGGGGTGCCATGTCATCTGCTGGTGTCGGTCCAATCTGTTTCCTGAGATCCAGGGTCAACGCAGCCGTCTACCAGCAAGTTTTAGAGCACTTCATGCTTCCTGCTGCTGACCTGCTCTATGGAGATGGAGATTTCAAGTTCTAACAGGACTTGGCGCCTGCACACAGCGCAAAATCTACCCGTGCCTGGTTTACGGACCATGGTATTTCTGTTCTAAATTGGCCCGCCAACTCCCCTGACCTTAGCCCCATAGAAAATCTGTGGGGTATTGTGAAAAGGAAGATGCAGAATGCCAGACCCAAAAACGCAGAAGAGTTGAAGGCCACTATCAGAGCAACCTGGGCTCTCATAACACCTGAGCAGTGCCAGAAACTCATCGACTCCATGCCACGCCGCATTAACGCAGTAATTGAGGCAAAAGGAGCTCCAACCAAGTATTGAGTATTGTACATGCTCATATTTTTCATTTTCATACTTTTCAGTTGGCCAACATTTCTAAAAATCCCTTTTTTGTATTAGCCTTAAGTAATATTCTAATTTTGTGACACACGGAATTTTGGATTTTCATTTGTTGCCACTTCAAATTATCAAAATTAAATGAAATAAACAGTTGAATGCATCAGTCTGTGTGCAATGAATAAATATAATGTACAAGTTACACCTTTTGAATGCAATTACTGAAATAAATCAAGTTTTTCAAAATATTCTAATTTACTGGCTTTTACCTGTATATATATGTTATTAGAATTAGAAATATTTTATTAATGAATCCCTTCATTTGACAAGGTGTAGGCTTGTTAAACTGTACGTAAATCACATATAGTTATTGAATACAAATCAAATCATTAGTAAAATTATCAATTTTATTGTATATAATTCTTTATTATTTGATTGGGCCCCGGCCTCCTCTGTACTGAAAAGATTGGGCCCCATATGTCAAAAAGGTGAAGAACTCATGGTCGAACCTACCTTTTTAAGCAGCCAATTGGGGTGCATAATGATTACGATAATTTACGGAGCCATAATTTTTAATTTCTAGTGTAAAACTTTTGACTTTATGCTGAAATTTTGAAAGTGCTTTTAGTAGGCCCAAATGGGAACACGCTGTTTTGTGTGTCTGTAGTTTAATCGTAATGAGCAGTGTTTGTCCACGCCTATCTCAGACAGTGTGCGGTGCCAAAAGCACGGTTTACACTTAATCAATTTTTTTCATATACGGTACAGTGTAACTCTGCACTTGTCCAATGTAACAGATGCCATATATTACATACAACAATGTAATATTACGGAGTTTGACAGGCGCACACAAACATTAGCAAAACTAGCATAGCTACAATATGTGAGCTCCAGTGCTATTATTACACTCATAGCCCATTCGAAGAAGAAAAACTAAACGATTAAACTTAAAGCTCCTACGTCTGTGGCTGACTGACAGTAGGCTTTATTTCAGTATGTGCAGAAATGCCTTTTATTTTATCTATTTATTTTTTACAAAGTTTTCGTATTTAGTGTAGTGGGCATGTACTGCACACAGGGATGGCTCATTTAGCTAGGGGCTGGTCAGAGGCGGTCAATAGCACCGCCTCTGTAATCAATAGTAGAGCAAACAAGTGAAGAAGAAAAATCATCACATTTGGTAAACCTGCTTTAGGGACATATAGTATTGTGGGGACACTATTTAAAGGTCAATTTTACATAATACGGGGGATTTAACATGTTTACACACTTTAAATATGGGCTACAGAGGTGACCGAAACATTCCATTGACACAAGTAATTAACAGAAGAATAAATAAAAAAACAGACGGACACGGTGTACATTGTTCTCACGGTCCTGTACCAGGTTGTCTTCATTTACTTGGCCTCTGTCTGTCAATCATATGTCTGAAACTCAAGGACACAAAGATATGGAGGGCACGCCGTGTTTGGAAAGCTTAAAGGTCCTGCTACACGGCTCAGCTGCTACAGCTCCTGGCTAGCAAGAGGACGTTTATCTAAATCCCAGCCCGTGCTGTGCAAGGAAGAGTAAATCAGATGGTGTTTAACTGGGTTACTAAGGCTGAATGTTTTAACTACAGACTATAGGCCTAAAAGGCTGAAAAGAGTGCAGCCAAAAAAGCTGTTTTAAATGCCAATAAAAGCTTAAGATGATAATTGTGGGGAGAAGTTCTTGTTACTTGTGATGATTGAGCTGATCCTCTGTGTTGAAGTGTGAAGGGCAAAGGGGGCAGGAGAAGGGAGCATCTCCTCCGTCGGTGTCCATGTCACACATCTGCAAGCAAGGACACAGTCAAAAGTAAGTACAAATAAATAAATAAGACAGCAATGTCTAAAAACACTTATTAAACACCCATTACTCATCCTTTAATACAAGAGCCACTTATCTATCAAGAGTTACTGCTACTTTACTGAATCGCTTGAGTTAATTTAAAAAATATTAACTGCGGGGTTCCAAGACTGCCAATATTAATTCTCAAGCTTTTACAACCTCTTGCTAAATTGCACACTTAAATGAACATTTGCGTAGACAAAATTAATATTCCATTTGATTGCATTAAAAAGATGACCTTTTGCACCTAATTGGATAAAGTAAACAAGGTTAAAAGCAATGTCCAAGCTGGTCTGCAAATGCTAAATGGTTAACGATAAGACGTATAGTCTGCAAATTTGTGGCGCCACCTATGGGTTTTAGTCAAAATGCTTTGGAAGACATGCTGGGATTTTTCAGACCATGTGCTTGTCAGTCAGTCCCCTTAAAGTATGTACCAAATAGTGTGGCTATTCAACTTAACACTCGAGAACAAGGGTCGCCAGGCTGTCGATCTTTGGGACTTCACCAATAGAAGTTGCCTTGGTGCACGGCCAAGGCCAGGGATCTTGGGCTCAAAAAAGGTTGGTGACCACTAGAGATGCGCGGTTTGCGGGCACAACCGCAGTATCCACGGATCGGGCGGATGAAATTAAAAAAAATTAGATTTTATCCGCGGGTCGGGTCGGGCGGTGGAAATTAAAAAAAAAATAGATTTTAAATAGATTCAGGCGGGTGGCAGTTAAACCAATTGGGAAATATATATACATAGTTAAATGTTGTTACCCACATACGAAAAACGAGCAGGCACCTGCTGCATATGCCACAACAGAAGAAAAAAAAAAAAAAAAGGATGGACACTTTTACGGAGCGGAGAAGGGACGCCTCGCCGGGGTCCGGGACCGAGGCCCCTTCCCCCGAGAGGGGCCCACCGGGAGCCGTAGCTGAGGCGATCCGCGAGAAGGGCCCGACGCACGTCCAGGGTCACCACCGCGCCCACCGCACCGACACCCCGCCTCGTCCGCCTTCGCCGCGGCCGGCGTCACGCGCAGCAGGTAAGCAGCTTACCTGCCCGCCACCCCCGTGGCCGGGGGCTCGTAACAGGGGTCACTCAGCGCGCTCCGCCCGCGCAGCTTACCTGCCCGCCACCCCTGTTGCCGGGGGCTCGTAACAGGGGTCACTCCGCGCGCAGTGCGCTCACGAAAGGGGTGGGGCTCACCCTGGTTGATATAGACAGGACGGTGGCCATGGAAGTTGGAACCCGCTAAGGAGTGTGTAACAACCCACCTGCCGAATCAACTAGCCCTGAAAATGGATGGCGCCCATACCCGGCCGTCGCCGGCAGCGAGACGCGCTTGGAGGTGCGCTCAGCGCGGCTCCCATATGATTGCGCACTGGTGTGCGCCTGGGTCGTGACAGCGTGGCACGCGAATGTCTGTGCTGCATTGGATCAGTCTCCTTTCTTTAACAGGCAAAAGCTTTATAACCTCACTAATGCCTTGCATCGTCTATATTAGATATATAACAACGGGCGGGTGCGGTTCTGATCAAATGTTACATCGGGTGGATGGCGGATGGTTGACGACTTTCTGATGCGGTCGGTTGCGGATGAAATAATTGCCTATCCGCGCATCTCTAGTGACCACTGCTCTAAAATGTCGTGTATGTTTAGTACAGCGTATTGATCTTTGTAAGAACTTACCAGCCAATCCAACATGTGGGGTAAAATTTGGGGGTTTAAAAATATTTTTTCTGAAAAAACACAGAAGTGGTGCACCAAGTTTTTGTGTGCAGGGGGTTCAAGAGTAGCTTACAGACATACAGTACATACAAGTTATGTGGAAAAATAGGACACCCCTTAGGCGTAATTTGAAATAAACAACAAGACCTTTATAGTAATATTTAGTGTCTGTACTGTACATGAGGTCGTTTATGAATGGTACCGGTTTGCGTCCGCGCTTGCGGCGAGGCTGCTCCGACGTGTGAATGAGTTGGTGCCTCTTCAGGGTTGCCGCCTGAGCAAAGTTTTTGCCGCACACGTCGCAGCAGAAGGGCTTGTTTCCAAAGTGGTTCATGGTGTGACGCAGCAGGCTCTGCGAGTTGCTCAAGGACTTTGAGCACACCTGCACAACAACGAGAAAGACGCAACGTCACTATTGTTTGAGGCGGCGAGGATTAAATTGTGGGAGCCGGACTCCAATTGACACCTTGCAAGTGAAGAGCTTTTCTCCCGTGTGACTGTAGACGTGTGTGCGCAGGAAGACACGTCGGGTGAAGGTCTTGCCACAGTATGGGCACACATGGGGCAGAGCTGTGCGGGACCAGTCCTGCAACAACTTTGCTGGTGGAGGGAGGTTTGCGGTGTCTGGGGCTGTTAATGTTACACTCTCTGTCTCCTCCTTTGAGCCTGAGTCCTTGTTTCCTGAAGACAGAAAAACATTGAAATTCCTGCAACGTGTTCATACAATTGCATACCTGCCAACTTTTGAAATCAGAAAAACCTAGTAGCCAGGGTCCAGGGGCCGCAGGCCCCGGTAGGTCCAGGACAAAGTCCTGGTGGGGGGTTCCTTCGCCCCCCGACGCAAAATGATTATTAGCATTCAGACAGGTTAAAATGTTGCTAAAATCATCACTTTTCTATCAGTCACAGTGACTTTTCAAAACAAAAATATTACAGCAAAAATCATATGGGTTGATTGACATGTTTATTCTGTAAGCTAACTTCAATAGTTTGAAATTATTTTGACAGTTAATGCCAGTTATCCTGTCAACCTTTCACAAGACTTCCATTTGTTAATTGAAAGTATAAACACTTTTTACAGTAAACAAATGGTAAAACAGTACTAAACAATTCCATAAAAAAAAAAATTGGTGTCATTATTAACTTTCTGTCCAAGCTTGTATAATCTACTGCCTTGTTCAATTGTAAAAAATATTCTGTGCCTAAAATTCACATTTCTATCACAATTATCATACTGTAAACATGGTAAGCTAACTTCATTAAAATTAATAGTCCTGTCAATAGCATGGAATTACAATTCAAATGTAGTTTTTTTGTAAGCCTTTCAAAAGAATTCAAAATATGAAAAATTAATGAAAATTAATTTAAGCCATCAGACACTTGAAAAGTGGCACATCACATCTCTAATGTAATCATTTTAACTTTTCAACAGAAATAGCACTGCAAAAATATTAAGGACATACTTCTGTATTTTGGTAGTTATGCTGTCAACATTTAACAAGATTTCTTCAACTTGGACTTGAAAGCATAAATAGTACAAACACTTTTAACAGTATAACAGTACTAAACAATTCCAATAGATAACATTGGTGTCATTACCTTTTTGTGGCTAAAATCCGAAAAACGTTGAAAGTTTTCCACTTGTATCGCTAGCAACGGCATTAGACTTGTGTTTTTTTTTGTCCCAACGTGGTCTTTTACATCGCTAATTCCTCCGTGTCCGATCGAAAAATCTTGTCTGCACAAGGTGCAATTCGCGTAGTTTTCACCCTTTTTGGAACGGATAATTATTCCCGGATAGGCTTTTGAATATTCTTCACGGAATGACTGCAGTTTTCTTTTCGGTTTAAGACTCGTATGCGATTTTTCTCCGGCTGATTCCATGATCGTTCGCTCGTTTGGAAACAATGGCCTCGTGCTTGGCAGCGGTGCTATAAATAGCCTCGCGCATGGCATTCGGAATGGCTCGATAGGAAGTTACGGGAAGCAGTGTCGATTGTCATTGTTGTTACGCGATTTCGTGAATAAAACTTAAAAAAAAAAAAAAAAATGTTTAATTAATGAAAAACCGTATTTGTTATCACTGCAACCGTAACCTGGAATAGGTTGATGAAAACCGTACTAATTACGGGAAAACCGGAGTAGTTGGCAGGTATGCAATTGTTTCCTCCAAGCAACCTGTGGAAACACTGTACCTTTGCTCACGATCCGGAAAATTGGCCTGCTTCTCTTAGCAGGCGGTGGTGCATCCGACTGGTTAGCAGTGGCGGGCACAGAGAGTGGTTGACTTGAGCTCTGCGGCGCATCCTGAGAGGTGGCTATTTCCTCACTCATGTCCACATCATCTATGGGCCCACACTCCATGACGCGGTGTTGCCTGCGATGGTACAGGTATTGGGTGGTGTTCATGAAGGTCTGCTCACAGTAAGAACAACTGTGGAGCGGCTTGAGCAGATTGTGCTTCGCCTTGCGATGTGTGGCCAACTCAGTCGAGCCTTTGAAGTTCGCCCCGCACTCGATGCACAGGAACAACTCGGTTTGCTGTGCGGACAGGGTGGAAAGAGCGCCACTTTGGTCCTGCTCGTCTGTCACGCTGCTAGGCTCGAAGGGTTGTTCCAACCTGGTCATCGCCACCGTCACGCTACCTTCGCCTTTCTGCCGGTGTTGCTTGCGGTGGTAGAGGAAGAGGGTGGTATTGAGAAAGCTCTCCCCGCACACTGTGCAGTGGTGAAGGGCCTCCTCGAAGCCATGTGTCTTTCGGTGGGTCACGAGTTCGGACACAAGGCCGAAGCAGGAGCCACAGTCCACACACAGGAGCACGGGATCAGGCTTGGGCTTTTTTACTGTCCCTCTCCTCCTGGGAGACTCTTCCTGTGTCACATCAGTTGTTATTGGGTCAGAATTCTGAGTGGGAGGACTCTCTCCAACTTCCTGCTGCTGTTCCTCTTCTATTCCGACTCCCTCTGCTTCTTCAGGTTTGTGGTTGCTGACGTCACTCGGTGAGAGCTCAGACTGTGGCTCAGGAGGCGACTGGCTTTCAGCGATGGCCTTTTGACAGGCACCTTCTTTACGGTGACTCTGCCACAGATCCAGACTCTTAAAGAGCTCCTCGCAGTCCCCGCACTGGTAGAGGATTCTGGGCTGCTCTTCCACATGCTCTTCGTTGACCTCAGGTTGCACGGTGACCACCAGCCCCTGGATCGACTGACTATCAGGCTCTTCAGGCTGCGGTTCTACTTGGACTTGGATCTGTGGGAACTCCTGTGTCAGCTGTGCCTAGAGAACAATAAAGGGTTGTAGGGAAGGGTGGAAAGTTGATTAGAGTTTTTGATTGAGAAAGTATTTCTCTAATTAAATGATAAATGGGTTGTACTTGTATAGCGCTTTTCTACCTTCAAGGTACTCAAAGCGCTTTGACACTACTTCCACATTTACCCATTCACACACACATTCACACACTGATGGAGGGAGCTGCCATGCAAGGCGCTAACCAGCACCCATCAGGAGCAAGGGTGAAGTGTCTTGCTCAGGACACAACGGACATGACGAGGTTGGTACTAGGTGGGGATTGAACCAGGGACCCTTGGGTTGCGCACGGCCACTCCTCCACTGCGCCACGCCGTCCCAGTAATTACTACTGTTTGGGCTATGGTGCCATCTTTTGGACGAGTTCGCTCACTGCATGTGCTGCATTGCCCTGCTGTTTAGACTGTGCTATGAACCAGCCGTTCATAGCGTTTCTACTCCTATGGATTCTTTATTTATCACTCCGAGCAACATTTCTAAGTTTTGCAGTTCAAGTAAAACAATTCTTACCTACTAAACCGTCTCATGTGTGATGTCTGCAGAAGTGTTTTCATGCATATTTGTACACGCTATCGTACAGTAATGCAATTATGCTAGCGTCATAAACATTAGATAATATGCTAACACATTTACGAGTGTCTTTGTTAGTATTACTAACTTACAATGGCATTATTTTTTGTATTGTTTCAGTTTCATAAAAATTACTAAGATGTCACCGTGGAGTTAAGTGGGTCCATGATGATGACTTTTGTGTTTTGTTTGATCAGCCGTTTAGAAACAATTTAGGTAAAAAAAACATTTTCTAAATCATTCTGAGTAAATAAATCATTTCACAACGTATATACCCGTATTTTCCGCACCATAAGCCGCCCTGGGTTATAAGCCGCGCCTTCAATGAACGGCATATTTCAAAACTTTGTCCACCTATAAGCCGCCCCGTGTTATAAGCCGCATCTAACTGCGCTAAAGGGAATGTCAAAAAAACAGTCAGATAGGTCAGTCAAACTTTAATAATATATTAAAAACCAGCGTGATGTGGGCGCGCATGGAGTCGTATATCAACATGGACGGAGCTGCGTGAAAAAAGCCACCCGGCCTCTTCGCGTAAACTTCCCTTAACCACTCGCTCATCTTTTCTTCATCCATCCATCCCTTCGAGTTAGCTTTTATGATGACGCCGGCTGGAAAGGTCTCTTTTGGCAAGGTCTTCCTTTTGAATATCACCATGGGTGGAAGTTTCTGGCCATTAGCATGGCAAGCTAGAACCACAGTGAAGGATGACTTCTCATTCCCTGTGGTGCGAATATTCACCGTACGTGCTCCCGTTGTATCCACAGTGCGGTTCACAGGAATATCAAAAGTCAGTGGAACCTCGTCCATGTTGATAATGTTCTCTGGCCGGATTTTTTTTCAGCTATCTTGTTTTTACAATATGCACGGAAAGTAGCCAGCTTTTCTTGAAAGTCTTTAGGCAGTTGCTGTGAAATAGTAGTCCGTGTGCGGATGGAGAGATTGCGTCTTTTCATGAACCGGAAACCTGTCGCTTAGTAGGAGCCATTTTGTGGTCTTTACAGATGTAAACACACAAAGGAAATGAAACGTAATATCCGCGCGCTTCTTCTTCTTCTACGGGGGCGGGTGGTTGCTTACAGTAGAAGAAGAAGCGCTTCCTCTTCTATGGGGGCGGGTGCTTACCTTGGCGGTTGCTTGCCGTAGAAGAAGAAGCGCTTCCTCTTCTACGGGGAAAAAAGATGGCGGCTGTTTACCGTAGTTGCGAGACCTAAACTTTATGAAAATGAATCTTAATATTAATCCATATATAAAGCGCACCGGGTTATAAGCCGCACTGTCAGCTTTTGAGTAAATTTGTGGTTTTTAGGTGCGGCTAATAGTGCGGAAAATACGGTACCCTGCGGCTTATAGTCCTGATAAATGGAAAAATATATTTTATTCTAAAATTTTGTGGATGTGGCATATATATACACAGTATATATAAAATATATTTTCAGTTAAGTCTCTTTAAACCGACAGTGCCAGTGACAGTGCATTTGGAAAGTATTCACATCGCTTCACTCTTTCCACAATTTGTTATGTTCTAATCTTATTCAAAAATGGATTGAATTAATTGATGTCCTCAAAATTCGACATTTTGCAAATTAAATGGCATTCACGCCAAATAGTTCAGTATTCATAAAGACTTGAAGCCGTAATTGTTGCCAAATGTGCATCAATTAAGTACTGACCAAATGCTGTGAATAATTATATACATAAAAAAAAAATTTTTTTTTATTTTGATCAAATTTGCAAAAAATTGTCATTGACATTATGGGGTATATTGTCTGTGTAATTTTGAGGACAAAAAATGATTTTATTCCATTTTGGAATTAGGCTTTAACATAAAAAAATGTGCAAAAAGTGAAGCACTATAAATACTTCCCGAATGCACTGTATCAAATGTAAAACAATAATGATCATGTTAGTGTTTTTCAACTTTTAACTTCAGGGAAACAGTGTCCTTTGTAGGGGACATATTTTATCTCTTTGGAAAATGCTGATTCTCAGAAAAGTTAACTGACAATTTCATGTTTAATAATGTAAATACCTCACAAATTGATGTTTGGTCTCAATGCGGCATCGAATATATTTATCAAGTAGCTTCTCATATTGCTTGAGTTTCCTGCAGTGCAACCCAAAAATTGTGGGGGGTTTTGGCGCTAAAGGCCGGCGCATTCCCTACTTACAACATTGATAACAAATCCATTTAAACCAAGAGTTGATTCAATATTACTGAGAAAAAAAGGGGGTAAAATAATCACAACTTTTGACCGACTGTGTCGTCTTGGAAATGCTTCAGATGAGGGCGGCAGCCGCTTTGCCTTGCAGTTTGCAGACCAAAGAGGTTATGTTTTCACCAGGGGTTGTGTGTCTGTCTGTTAGCAACATAACTCAAAAAGTATGGATACATTTTGATGAAAACTTCAGGAGATGTCCGAAAAAAAACTATCCTTTTTCTCCCCTTTGCAACCCCTCATACACGGAGATGTAGTTTACTTCCAGACCAGCCAATTAAAAAGTGACAGAAAAAACTACGCTGACCAAGTTTTCATTTGATACCGTCATACGTCTTTATTGTGATGATTTTGATACCGCAATACTGCGGTATTTACAATACCGTTACATCCCTAATGTTACATGATGTGTGACTACACTAACAAAATAAAACTACCAGAAGAATAGCTTACGCATTTACTATCATTTTGCACTTGAAAAATATTACCGTATTTTCCGCACTATTAGCCGCACCTAAAAACCACAAATTTACTCAAAAGCTGACAGTGCGGCTTATAACCCGGTGCGCTTTATATATGGATTAATATTAAGATTCATTTTCATAAAGTTTCGGTCTCGCAACTACGGTAAACAGCCGCCATCTTTTTTCCCCGTAGAAGAGGAAGTGCTTCTTCTTCTACGCAAGCAACCGCCAAGGTAAGCACCCGCCCCCATAGAAGAGGAAGCGCTTCTTCTTCTACTGTAAGCAACCACCCGCCCCGGTAGAAGAAGAAGAAGCGCGCGGATATTACGTTTCATTTCCTTTGTGTGTTTACATCTGTAAAGACCACAAAATGGCTCCTACTAAGCGACAGGTTTCCGGTTCATGAAAAGACGCAATCTCTCCATCCGCACACGGACTACTATTTCACAGCAACTGCCTAAAGACTTTCAAGAAAAGCTGGCTACTTTCCGTGCATATTGTAAAAACAAGATAGCTGAAAAAAAGATCCGGCCAGAGAACATTATCAACATGGACGAGGTTCCACTGACTTTTGATATTCCTGTGAACCGCACTGTGGATACAACGGGAGCACGTACGGTGAATATTCGCACCACAGGGAATGAGAAGTCATCCTTCACTGTGGTTCTAGCTTGCCATGCTAATGGCCAGAAACTTCCACCCATGGTGATATTCAAAAGGAAGACCTTGCCAAAAGAGACCTTTCCAGCCGGCGTCATCATAAAAGCTAACTCGAAGGGATGGATGGATGAAGAAAAGATGAGCGAGTGGTTAAGGTAAGTTTACGCGAAGAGGCCGGGTGGCTTTTTTCACGCAGCTCCGTCCATGTTGATATACGACTCCGTGCGCACCCGCATCACGCTGGTTTTTAATATATTATTAAAGTTTGACTGACCTATCTGACTGTTTTTTTGACATTCCTTTAGCGCAGTTAGATGCGGCTTATAACACGGGGCGGCTTATAGGTGGACAAAGTTTTGAAATATGCCGTTCATTGAAGGCGCGGCTTATAACCCAGGGCGGCTTATGGTGCGGAAAATACGGTACCTTATTAGGGACGGCGTGGCACAGTGGAAGAATGGCCGTGCGCGACCCGAGGGTCCCTGGTTCAATCCCCACCTAGTACCAACCTTGTCATGTCCGTTGTGTCCTGAGCAAGACACTTCACCCTTGCTCCTGATGGGTGCTGGTTAGCGCCTTGCATGGCAGCTCCCTCCATCAGTGTGTGAATGTGTGTGTGAATGGGTAAATGTGGAAGTAGTGTCAAAGCGCTTTGAGTACCTTGAAGGTAGAAAAGCGCTATACAAGTACAACCCATTTATCATTTATTTATTTATTTATTAAAATTTGCAGTGATGGAATGTTGCAATACAATTACACTTCCACTTGTAATTTTTTACATCTTTCAAAATTGCTCTTTCGAGAATTTGGAAGAAGTTTAATCAAATTGTGATGAATCGATTTTGAACCTTTGTGAAATTAGCAATGATACCCAGCCTTACTTATATTGTATACAAGTTTCATTACTAAAGTACTGTCCCATGAGAAGGCATGATAAAATTGCTGCGGAAATGTCAGGAGCAAAATACTGATCATAAACAAATGACAAGGAACTCTGAAGACATACATTTATTATCACAAACATGAGCCAAAAAACGATTTTAATTTTACTCATAATAGGCGACTTAATAAAAGCTGACAAGGGACTTATTTAGGGCAGCGACCTAAGTATGCTAAATAGAAGAGAGCTGATGTAATGGCATTTATAGCTTATTATCCTCTGCAAAAATGCAAAATGTACCAAAAGGGTGTAAAAATGGACTGTATTGTGTTATGCCTTATGGGTATCATAAACCATAAAGATAGTTACACAGTTACCATGACATTGAGGCGCCCCGTGCTACAATTATTTTTAGCCCCCTTGATTTAAACATTTGCATGCAATAAGGCTGAGTATAAATGTTCTCTTTATCTTCAGATGACATTTACAGCCTCTGTTGTGTGTAGCGACGGCTCTTTTAATAAACAGAGAAATTATAGCAGTGAGGCTGCAGTAAACCAGCTTAATATGTCAACGCACAGAAGAGGCAATCTAGCAGGTTTCTTGAAGCCGACGAGACATTCGTCAAATGAATGAATAGAAGTGGCGGACGGATTTCTCACGCTCGTCTTACCGCGGAATGCAATCAGTCTGTCGGCTGTGTCACTGTGCTTTATAGACAAGTGTTAGAAGCTTTGAGTTAAAGGAGTGTGGGCACAAGCTCGGCCTCGAGACAACCGCCCGCCCACTCCTAAACGAGGACCCATAACTTGCTGCTTTCAATCCCGAGGGTCTCGCCTGAGTTGTCACAAGACGCTGACACTCAACAAGTTAGCTTTATGCACCTTTCAATCAACGCTGCAGCACTCAATTAACACCAATGTCCGAGTTGATGCGATGCAAAATATGTCAAATGTAGGGTGAGGAGATACAAAATATGGAAGCACAACCAAGGAACCAAAAGAGTTCATTACTGGTGCACGGGGACCATTCTGGTGAGTCAGATGGCCTCCACAGATAGCACGCGTGTGAAGCAGCAGCTTGGGCTTCAGTCTGCTTTGTGACCTCATTACACGCCTTTCTCGTCTGCTCCAAATCTTCACATCGATTGCCATCTTGCCGATATGAGATCCTTTCTGCAAACTGAGATCAAGCGGCCATTGCAGCGTGATAATAAGAAAAACTGCACTTAGAAATCCGATTGAAAAAACTTTTAACATTACTGAAGGATAGATTTGGCTTTGTGATCGCTCAGCATCAGTATTATGAATGTGATGGCTTCCATGGCAAGTTCTGCAAAGTCATACCAGTATGTTATCATTCATTTTTAATGCAGAAGAGAGGATTTAACCATTTGGGTTTGGATTTATTGATGTAATACTGTTTTAATACCTTACTTGGCCAGGTCACTCTTACATGATGGAACCTCTAAGGAATGAGAAAGTCTCACCCAAGTAATTTTTTCCACTTATCAATATTAATGCTGCCATTTTGGCTGGAGCGTTTATTTACCCAAACCACAAAAAGGACATCACCTTAATTGGAAGTAGGAAATAACTGAAGAGAGTCTGACTGTTATTTAAAAAAACTCAAAATAATGTTTTGTACTTTAATAATGATTTGGAGTGCATAATAAATTGGAAAGGTAGTAGCTCTCTTTGACCACAGACATTTATTAAGAAGTAGGGCTGAGCTATATATTGACTGTGTAAGATATAGCCAGAGGTGGGTAGTAACGCGCTACATTTACTCCGTTACATCTACTTGAGTAACTTTTGGGATAAATTGTACTTCTAAGAGTAGTTTTAATGCAACATACTTTTACTTTTACTTGAGTATATTTATAGAGAAGAAACGCTACTTTTACTCCGCTACTTTTATCTACATTCAGCTCACTACTCGCTACTAATTTTTATCGATCTGTTAATGCACGCTTTGTTTGTTTTGGTCTGTCATAGTGCCTGCGTTTCAACAAATACAGTCACTGGTGACGTTCACTCCGTTCCACCAATCAGATGCAGTCACTGGTGACGTTGGACCAATCAAACAGAGCCAGGAGGTCACATGACCTGACTTAAACAAGTTGAAAAACTTATTGGGGTGTTACCATTTAGTGGTCAATTGTACGGAATATGTACTGTACTGTGCAATCTACTAATAAAAGTTTCAATCAATCAATCAAAAGTGTGAAGGAAAAAAGACCCTTTTTTATTTCAACCGTACATCCCGTCAAAAGCCTAAAGACTGACTGCACAGTTCCTGTCTTCACAATAAAAGTGCCGCTCCATCGCGCCTGCGCTTTCAAAACAAGAGTCTCCGAAAGCCAGCGCAAACAAGCTAGCAAGCTACGGAGTTTGCCGCCAATGTATTTCTTGTAAAGTGTATAAAAACGAATATGGAAGCTGGACAAATAAGATGCCAAAAACCAACCACTTTCATGTGGTATTAGACAGAAAGGAGGAACTTTTTTTCTCCTCCATTTGAAAACGTGGACGCTATCAGCACTACTGTCTGATTACAATCAATGCAAGTCATCAGAATCAGGTAATACACCAACTTATATTCTTGTCTTCATGAAAGAAAGGAATCTATATGTGTTAAACATGCATGTATATTCATTAAAACACCTTTAACATGTAAACAAAAACGGCAAAATAAATAAATATAAATTATATACTGTATATATATATATATGTGTATATATATAAATGTGTGTATATATCTTTATATGTGTGTATGTATATATATATATATATATATATATACATATATATATATATATATGATATGTGTGTGTATGTTACTCATCAGTTACTCAGTACTTGAGTAGTTTTTTCACAACATACTTTTTACTTTTACTCAAGTAAATATTTGGGTGACTACTCCTTACTTTTACTTGAGTAATAAATCTCTAAAGTAACAGTACTCTTACTTGAGTACAATTTCTGGCTACTCTACCCACCTCTGGATATATCAATATATTTTTAAACAAGATATGAGTTAAGAAAATAGCCTAAATCGATCTCGATTTGCCATATTTCGCACGGGAAATGCTGCCAAAAATGTAAGCCAAATTGAGGAAGATCACGGCAGCACAATTAAGTCAAGTCACTTACTTCACTTACCGTATTTTTCGGACTATAAGTCGCAGTTTTTTTCATAGTTTGGCCGGGGGTGCGACTTATACTCAGGTGCGACTTATGTGTGAAATTAACACTTTACCGTAAAATATCAAATAATATTATTTAGCTCATTCACGTAAGAGACTAGACGTATAAGATTTCATGGGATTTAGCGATTAGGAGTGACAGATTGTTTGGCAAACGTATAGCATGTTCTATATGTTATAGTTACCGTATTTTCCGCACTATAAGGCGCACCTAAAAACCACAAATTTTCTCAAAAGCTGACAGTGCGCCTTATAACCCGGTGCGCTTTATTACGATTCATTTTCATAAAGTTTCGATCTCGCAACTTCGGTAAACAGCCGCCATCTTTTTTCCCGGTAGAACAGGAAGCGCTTCTTCTTCTACGCAAGCAACCGCCAAGGTAAGCACCCGCCCCCATAGAACAGGAAGCGCTTCTTCTTCTACTGTAAGCAACCACCCGCCCCCGGAAGAAGAAGAAAAAACGCGCGGATATCACCGTACGTTTCATTTCCTGTTTACATCTGTAAAGACCACAAAATGGCTCCTACTAAGCGACAAGGATCCGGTTCATAAAAAGACGCAATCTCTCCATCCGCACACGGATTACTACCGTATTTCACAGCAACTGATATTCCTGTGAACCGCACTGTGGAACGGGAGCACGTACGGTGAATATTCGCACCACAGGGAATGAGAAGTCATCCTTCACTGTGGTTCTAGCTTGCCATGCTAATGGCCAGAAACTTCCACCCATGGTGATATTCAAAAGGAAGACCTTGCCAAAAGAGACCTTTCCAGCCGGCGTCATCATAAAAGCTAACTCGAAGGGATGGATGGATGAAGAAAAGATGAGCGAGTGGTTAAGGGAAGTTTACGCGAAGAGGCCGGGTGGCTTTTTTCACACAGCTCCGAAGGCGAACACACCTTCACTAAGACGGGCAGACAGCGCCGGACGACATACGCCAACATTTGCCAGTGGATCGTAAATGCCTGGGCAGATATTTCGGTCACAACTGTGGTCCGAGCTTTCCGGAAGGCAGGATTCACAGAACTACTGGACAACAACAGCGACACTGACTCCGATGACTTCGACGAGACGGAACCGGCCATTTTGGATCCCACGCTTGCGCAACTTTTCAATTCGGACACCGAAGACGAAGAATTCGAAGGATTTACGAATGAAGAATAACTTCAGAAGGTGAGCGCTATGTTTATTTTGTGTGTTGTGACATTAACGTTCGAGCAACATTATGTTGCTATTGCTCTACACCATTTTGAATTTTACTATGTTTGTGATTGCACATTTGCGTACATTTTGGGACAGAGTTGTTAGAACGCTGGTTTTCAATATATTATTAAAGTTTGACTGAACTATCTGACTGTTTTTTTGACATTCCCTTTAGCGCAGCGTAGGCGCGGCTTATAATCCGGGGCGGCTTATTGGTGGACAAAGTTATGAAATATGTAATTCATTGAAGGTGCGGCTAATAATCCGGTGCGCCTTATAGTGCGGAAAATACGGTATTTGAATGACTCTTACCATAATATGTTACGTTAACATACCAGTTGGTTATTTATGCCTCATATAACGTACACTTATTCAGCCTGTTGTTCACTATTCTTTATTTATTTTAAATTGCCTTTCAAATGTCTATTCTTGGTGTTGGCTTTTATCAAATAAATTTCCCCAAAAAATGCCACCTATACTCCAGTGCGACTTATATATGTTTTTTTCCTTCTTTAATATGCATTTTCGGCCGGTGCGGCTTATGCTCCGGAGCGACTTATACTCCGAAAAATACGGTACTTACTTTTTGCAAAAACGACTAATGATCTATTGTTAATGATGGATGCGGATGCGTCATCCATGTTGCTGCTTCTTGATCTTAGCGCTGCTTTCGATACCGTCGATCATAATATTTTATTAGAGCGTATCAAAACACGTATTGGTATGTCAGACTTAGCCTTGTCTTGGTTTAACACCTATCTTAAGGACAGGATGCTGTGCGTCTCCCATAACAATGTGACCTCGGAGTATGTTAAGGTAACGTGCGCAGTTCCACAGGGTTAACATTTGACAACCAAACAATTACACAAGGTAAAGAATCTGGGTATTATTTTTGACCCAACTCTCTCGTTTGAGTCACACATTAAGAGTGTTACTAAAACGACCTTCTTTCATCTCTGTAATATCGCTAAAATGTGTTCCATTTTGTCCTCCAGCGACGCTGAGATCATTATTCAGGCGTTCCTTACATCTCGTCTCGGTTACTGTAACGTATTATTTTCGAGTCTCCCTATGTCTAGCATTAAAAGATTACAGTTGGTACAAAATGCGGCTGCTAGACTTTTGACAAGAACAAGAACGTTTGATCATATTACGCCTATACTGGCTCACCTGCACTGGCTTCCTGTGCACTTAAGATGCAACTTTAAGGTTTTACTACTTACGTATAAAATACTACACGGTCTAGCTCCATCCTATCTTGCTGATTGTATTGTACCATATGTCCCGGCAAGAAATCTGCGTTCAAAGAACTCTGGCTTATTAGTGATTCCCAGAGTCCAAAAAAAGGCTACGGGCTATAGAGCGTTTTCTATTTGGGCTTCAGTACTATGGAATGCCCTCCAGGTAACAGTTAGAGATGCTACCTCAGTAGAAGCATTTAAGTCCCAACTTAAAACTAATTTGTATACTCTAGCCTTTAAATAGACCCCCATTTTAGACCAGTTGATCCGCCGTTTCTTTTCTGCTCTGCCCCCCTCTCCTTCGTGGAGAGGGGCACAGATTCGGTGACCACAGATGATACGCTAGCTGTCCAAAGCATACTTGCCAACCCTCCCGGATTTTCCGGGAGACTCCCGAAATTCAGCGCCTCTCCCGAAAACCTCCTGGGACAAATTTTCTCCCGAAAATCTCCCGAAATTCAGGCGGAGCTGGAGGCCATGCCCCCTCCAGCTCCATGCGGACCTGAGTGACGTGTTGACAGCCTGTTCACACGTTCGCTTTCCCACAATATAAATAGCTAATGATCGAGGGCGAGTTCTTGGTTTCTTATGTGGGTTTATTGTTAGGCAGTTTCATTAACGTCCTCCCAGCGCGGTAACAACACACAACAACAGCATTTCGTCTACGTAAAGCAGTTCGTCTGCCGTAAACAGCAATGTTGTGACACTTTTAAACAGGACAATACTGCCATCTACTGTACATGCATATGTGACCCACCCATAATGTGTCACATTTTTGTGTTGATTTATTTATTTTATTTTGTGGTTTGAATTCGTTTTTGGAGCGGTCATTCCACGTTTATCAGTATTCACATTGGTCAGTAGGAGGCAGTAGGGCGTTTCTTCCCAATTGAATGTTATCACCTGCAGACCGGAAGTGTCTTGTCATTCTGATGAGAGCGAGCAGTCTGTGAACAATTGAAACGTCCTGTGTGCTTTTTCCTCCTGTATAACAGGCTAGTTTTGGTGAATCAACTCACTGAATAATATCCATGTGATCTTTATAAGTTTAAGTACACATTCTGATGGTGGAGCCTAACTCTAAAGTGTTTGTGAGTTGTAGTTTGTATTTGTGAATGAATCCAGTGCACAGCTGCAGTAATCAATACAAAATGGCGACTTGAGTACGCAATGTTTATATAGGAACTTCTGATCCTAATTCAGACTCCCAAATTAGAGCTCCCGTTTTCTTATTGATTTTATAATGTATATTTGTATAATGTGTGTGTTCTGAAATAGTGACAGAGAATAGAACAAGGATGGACAATTCAACCCTTAACTCAACAATTAGTAGATGAGTGTTATGTGTGTGTTTATGTGTAAATAAATGAACACTGAAATTCAAGTATTTCTTTTATTTATATATATATATATATATATATATATAAATAAATAATAATTTATTATATATATATATATATATATATATATATATATATATATATATATATATATATATGTAATAAAAAATATATATATATATAGCTAGAATTCACTGAAAGTCAAGTATTTTTTATATATATATATATATCTTAACCACGCCCCCCGCCCCACCCCCGACCACGCCCCACACCCCCCACCCCCACCTCCCGAAATCGGAGGTCTCAAGGTTGGCAAGTATGGTCCAAAGTCAGGACCCAGGGTGGACCACTCATCTGTGCATCAGTTGGGGACGTCTCTGCACTGCTGACCTATCTCCACTCAAGATGATCTACTGCTGGCCCAACTATGGACTGGACTCTCACACTATTATGCTAGATCCACTCGACGTCCAATGCACCGGTCGCCCAGGGGGTCACCACATCTGCGGTCCCCTCCAAGGTTTCTCATTGTCATCCCATTGGGTTGAGTTTTTTCTTGCCCTGATGTGGGATCTGAGCCGAGGATGTTGTTGTGGCTTGTGCAGCCATTTGTGACACTCGTGATTTAGGGCTATATAAGTAAACTTTGATTGATTGATTGATTGACTCGGCGCTTACCAGAACCGTACGTGTGTGACAGTCCACTACATCGTCGACTGGGAATTAAAAAGTGTCTGCCTGCAAATTATTTTTTTTATCTGAGTTTGATACATTTTGTAATATTTGCACTAGGGATGTCCCGATCCGATATTTGGATCGGATCGGCTGCCGATATTTGCCAAAAATTGCGTATCGGCAAGGCATGGGAAAATGCCGATCCAGATCCAGTTTTTAAAAAAACTCCGGTCCGTGTTTTCCAACGCACCTATTTAAATAATACATTCCACTTTTCTGCTGCTCCGTAATTTCCGTTCCGCATTTTCCAGCACACCTTCAACACATCCACAATTCTCACGCAGTTGCTTTTAGCTGCTGGCATTACACGACAGGCTCTTCTCACTCTTTCCTGTGTCTCCCTCTCACAGACAGCGAGCGCACCTTCTTACACACGTCACATACTGTCACGTCATACGTCACATACTGTCACGTCATACGTCACATACGTATACGTCCTCTCCCAGCAGAGAGCGAGGTAGCGGCATGGCTAACGTTAGCTGTGATGCTAGCGCAGCCGCTAAGGTGCGCGCCTGCTCAAGCGTCCTCTGCGCACGGCAAATCTATGCCACGCACAAAATCAAATAAAAAAAATAAGCGCATAACAATTTTCGACACACGGACACGACAGAGACAACAGTTTTCGTCATCATTGTTCAAATATTGTGACGTCTGTCGAGACGCTTATCTCCATTCGGTGCCACACGTCCAGACTCCACACCATCAAAATGGCAAAAAATGTCCACATCAACACCGTATGAAAAAATTAGTGATTTTTTTAGTTGTGATTTCCTTCTCTGCATGAAAGTTTAAAAGTAGCATATATTAATGCAGTATGAAGAAGAATGTTTTAATGTAGACATGCAAACCTTGAAAGAACATTTTGAAAATCAACACTACATTTCCTGCAAATGGGTGCATTTCTACCCTTTATTTTAACTTTAGATTTATTCTCATATCAAACTCTTTTGGCTGTCTTTTTGACACTTACATCCGGCGCCCCCCTCCACACCCTGGATTATAAATAATGTAAATAATTCAATGTGATTATCTTGTGTGATGACTGTATTATGATGATAGTATATATCTGATAGTATATATCTGTATCATGAATCAATTTAAGTGGATCCCGTCTTAAACAAGTTGAAAAACTTATTGGGGTGTTACCATTTAGTGGTCAATTGTACGGAATATGTACTTCACTGTGCAACCTACTAATAAAAGTCTCAATCAATCAATCAAAACACATAGAATCATCATACTGCTGTGATTATATGCATCAAGTGTTCATTCAAGGCTAAGGCAAAATATCGAGATATATATTGTGTATCGCAATATGGCCTTAAAATATCGCAATATTAAAAAAAGGCCACATCGCCCAGCCCTAGTTCAATGATGCCATTTCTGTTTGTCATGTATAATTTTGTCTATTTTGTGTTTATCCTTGAATAAACAGGTCAGTTTCTTGTTACCAACCATTGTGTATTATTCAAACTCCCCTAATTCAGCTGGCTAGTTGTTATCAAGAGTACTAAAACCCTTTTCAACATGATTCTGACAACTAAGTAAACTAAATAACTTTAAACTTTAATACATGCTCGGATAGGCCAGTATCGGTCAGTATCGGTATCGGTCAGTATCGGTATTGGATCGGAAATGCAAAAACAATATCGGTATCGGATCGGAAGTGCAAAAACCTGGATCGGGACATCCCTAATTTGCACAGCTATTTTTGTAATTTATTTATGTTATGTAATTCTGTGCTACTTAAATACCTGTTAATACCCATCTTAACTAACTGGGTTATCGTATTTTCCGCACTATTAGCCGCACCTAAAAACCACAAATTTACTCAAAAGCTGACAGTGCGGCTTTTAACCCGGTGCGCTTTATATATGGATTAATATTACGATTCATTTTCATAAAGTTTCGATCTCGCAACTTCGGTAAACAGCCGCCATCTTTTTTCCCGGTAGAACAGGAAGCGCTTCTTCTTCTACGCAAGCAACCGCCAAGGTAAGCACCCGCCCCCATAGAACAGGAAGCGCTTCTTCTTCTACTGTAAGCAACCACCCGCCCGCGTAGAAGAAGAAAAAGCGCGCGGATATACCGTACGTTTCATTTCCTTTGTGTGTTTACATCTGTAAAGACCACAAAATGGCTCCTACTAAGCGTCAGGGATCCGGTTCATGAAAAGACGCAATCTCTCCATCCGCACACGGATTACTATTTCACAGCAACTGATATTCCTGTGAACCGCACTGTGGATACAACGGGAGCACGTACGGTGAATATTCGCACCACAGGGAATGAGAAGTCATCCTTCACTGTGGTTCTAGCTTGCCATGCTAATGGCCAGAAACTTCCACCCATGGTGATATTCAAAAGGAAGACCTTGCCAAAAGAGACCTTTCCAGCCGGCGTCATCATAAAAGCTAACTCGAAGGGATGGATGAAGAAAAGATGAGCGAGTGGTTAAGGTAAGTTTAAGTTTACGCGAAGAGGCCGGGTGGCTTTTTTCACGCAGCTCTGTCCATGTTGATATACGTATGTTTGTGATTGCACATTTGCGTACATTTTGGGAGTGAACAGAGTTGTTAGAACGCTGGTTTTTAATATATTATTAAAGTTTGACTGACCTATCTGACTGTTTTTTTGACATTCCTTTAGCGCAGTTAGATGCGGCTTACAACATGGGGCGGCTTATAGGTGGACAAAGTTTTGAAATATGCCGTTCATTGAAGGCGCGGCTTTTAACCCAGGGCGCCTTATGGTGCGGAAAATACGGTAATAAAAGTGCCACGCTGACTGTTTACAGTACAGTTGTCATCGAGTTCAATTTCAGTGAATCTCGCTCAAAAATGAATATCTTTATATGTACCGTATACTTTCACCGGAAAATATATCGAGATATATATCAAATATCGAGTTTAAGTAAAAATATATCGATATACTTTTCGTCCATATCGCCCAGCGCTATTAAGAAGTATTATTAAGTTTACTTTACAACACAGCAGCAACAGAACCAATGTTGTAATTGAAGAGACAAAATGATTACCACTAACAAGTTTATTGTAGGCAGTACAACTTTCCTGAATTGTGGATTACTTTGAGCCGTTCGGTTTATTTCAACAGTAAAATTTGCAGTTGGCATTAATAACTGGCGGCAGGAAGGGTCACATTGTTAAACTTGTGCATGAGGAAGTCCTGTGCAGGACTAACTAACGGTAGATCTCCTCCTGGTGATTCCACATTTGGAGGAAATTACCTGACAGTGACTTGAAAGCAGTGAGTAATTGACTAACTAATTTTGTACTTTGTATTTTCTGTAATATTTCCACATGTCCAGTAATGACAGTGCACATGAGATGCTGTGCAACAACACAGTCAGCAGCAGAGTAACAATCTGTACTCTCTGTGGAAAACAGTTCAGCCCCTCGCGTTCCTGCTGTGCTAATCAATGTTCTGCACAAAAGAGCACATCATGCAGCCCCAAATTGCCGCAAACAGCGTTGTGTTTAGTGCTCAGCTGCGGGTAATGGTTGTCATTACAGATTTTAGTGTATCGAGGAGCTTTATTGTCATACCAGCACATATGAGTGCATATGCACAGTATCAAGAGCACTGGCGCCTTACGTCATCAATCACCAGAAATGATGACTTCTAAAAAAAAAAAGGTATTATGTCATGCGAGATTGCAGGGGCCTCATCTATAAAAGTTGTTGTGCACAAACAAAGTTGTGTTAGCGGCAGTAAAAAAATTCAATAACTTTCGCCGCAAACGTTGTTTTTTATAGAAGCATTCTATTTGGAAAAGGTTGGGTATTCCTACGCACTCTTTTGACTATGCGTAAATTGTTTTTCAGACATTTTTTGGCAGGGTATTAAAGCTCACACTCACATGGAAAAAAAGCACAATAAAATACGTAGCAACACACTTTTCACAATGTATATGCATTCCTCTAATTCAGGATATAATGTATATTTATTTGTTAAACCTAATTATCAAAATTTAGAGCTGTATTGTACATGCAGTTATAATGTGGTGTGTCATTGAAGTATTGTTTATTTGTTTTTAAGGCTGAAACGACGCGTCGACGTAGTCGACGTCATCGGTTACGTAAATACGTCGACGCCGTTTTTGTGCGTCGGCGCGTCGCATATTTACGTCACTCTACTTTACTGTCATGGCGGAGCGCAAAGCAGACGATGCGAGCGAGGGGAAAAAAGCACGCCAAAAGTCGTCAAAAGTGTGGGAGTATTTCAATAAACGGCCTAATAATGTTGTTGTATGCACACTGTGTCGAGCGGAAATGGCCTATCATAGCAGCACAACGGCTATGAACGAACATTTGAAAAGAAAACCCCCGACAGCGTTCTTGCCATCACCATCAACAAGTCAATCGTCCGCGTGCGTATACGTTGTCATTATTACACAAAAACATGAATGTGTCATTTGTATCTGCGTTGTAAATTCATAAACTAAAGCACCGTTTCGCTCTGAGAGGCGCGTTTGGCGTGCCTGTTCAGTGTTTACAAAGACGCGCTCCTCTTTAACGCTGTGGAGAGGCGGCGGCGGCGAGCGAGCGGCGAGGCGGGGCGCGCCGGGAGCGACGCCGCAATCGTGCCCAGGTGCGCGATCCGCGCAGTTGGAAGAGAAAAGACTTTGTGTAAAATTAAAAGATTGTAAACCTGGCAAAGCCGTCTGGCGTTCAGTCTGTCGGTCCTGAAAGAACCCCACGGCACAAGACGTGTCACAAACGCTAACGTTAATTAGTTGTGCAAATACCTTTTACAACATTAACAGTTACATATACTATGTACAAACCAACAATTAACTTTCACTTTAATCATACTATCATTGTTGTGTTATTAAGCAAAATAAGCAATACTTTTACTTTTGTTGAAATGTTTACACTGTACACTTTTTTGTATTGGATGTTTAGCTTTATTTTTGCACATTTTAGCAAATAAGCAATACTTTTACTTTTGTTGAAATGTTTACACTTGTTACAGAATATTTCCGTTTTGCACTTTTTTGTATTGGATGTTTATCTTTATTTTTGCACATTTTAAAGCAAAATAAGCAATACTTTTACTTTTGAAATGCTTATACTATTCCAGAATATTAAGATTTGCACTGGATGTTTACTTTTATATTTGCACATTAAAAAGCAAATAAGCTACTTTTAATTTTGTTAAATGTTAAAAGTTTTAAATGTTTACATTGTTACAGAATATTTTGTCATGTTGTTGTCAATGTTGACTGAGTGGCCATACTTTTCTTTTTGTAAATAAAAGCCATGCCTTTTGAAAAAACTGGCCTACATTTATTTTTTCCTCTTCATTTTAAATTAAAAAAAAAATCGGTAAAAGGAAAAATAATCTATAGATTAATCGAAAAAATAATCTATAGATTAACCGATTAATCGAAAAAATAATCTATAGATTAATCGATAGAAAAATAATCGTTAGCTGCAGCCCTATTTGTTTTATTGAATGGCACAGGACTGTATAAATAGGTCGGGAGGTGCGTCTGACTTTTTGTGTATGTTTTTTTTTAAAGATTAAAGACCCGAAAATATGGATTGTAGCACAATATTTTGGTCTGATAAAGTCATGCTGTGAAGTTAGGAAGTTATAACAAAAACATTCTATAACACTGTTAGAGTGCAAATGTTTGGATCTCACAGCCATCCTGCATATACACTCGGGCTGCAGCTATTTTAGTGATTGAGTATCTAACGTTTAGTCTGTTAGAAGAAACAGCATATTAACCGGAGCTCAAGTAGATGGGGCGACGTGGCTCGGTTGGTAGAGTAGCTGTGCCAGCAACTTGAAGGTTTCAGGTTCATTTACCGCTTCCGCCAATCTAGTCACTGCCGTTGTGTCCTTGGGCAAGACACTTTAGCCACCAGCTCCCAGTGCCAGCCACACTGGTTTAAATGTAGCTTAAAGATGTAGACCAGGGGTGCTCATTACGTCGATCGCGAGCTACCGGTCGATCTCGGAGGGTGTGTCAGTCGATCACCAGCCAGGCATTAAAAAAATAGTCCTAAAAATGAGCGATCATAAATCTTCACTATGACGTCACTTTCGTCACTTGATTGACATTCACGGCACCCGAGGGTCTTCTGAGATGACGCTGGCTGCTGCCAGCTCATTAAAATGACCGACTGGAAGGCGAGAAACACTTTATTTCAACAGACTCTGGCGCCGTACCTGTCGTCAAAACTCCAAAGACCGACTGCACAGTTGCGCTAACAAAACGAGTCTCAGAAAGCTGGCGTGCACAAGCTAGCAAGCTACGGAGTTTGCCGACAATGTATTTCTTGTAAAGTGTATACAAAGGAGTACGGAAGCTGGACAAATAAGATGCCAAAAACCAACCAGTTTCATGTGGTATTGGACAGAAAGGAGGACTTTTTTCTCCTCCATTCGAAAATGCGGACGTTTTTAGCACCACTGTCTGATTCCAATCAATGCAAGTCATCAGAATCAGGTAATACACCAACTTATATTCTTGTCTTCATGAAAGAAAGGAATCTATATGTGTTAAACATGCCTGTATTATCTTTAAACACTAACTTATTAACAATATTAACTATATGTGTTAAACATGCTTGTATTATCATTAAACACCTTTAACTTGTTAACAATATTAACTATATGTGTTAAACATGCTTGTATTATCTTTAAACACCTTTAACTTATTAATAATATTAACTATATGTATTAAACATGCTTGTATTATCATTAAACACCTTTAACTTGTTAACAATATTAATTATATGTATTAAACATGCTTGCATTATCTTTAAACACCTTTAACTTGTTAACAATATTAACTATATGTATTAAACATACTTGTATTATCATTAAACACCTTTAATTTATTAACAATATTAACTATATGTATTAAACATTCTTGTATTATCATTAAACACCTTTAATTTATTAACAATATTAACTATATGTAATAAACATGCTTGTATTATCATTAAACACCTTTAACTTGTTAACAATATTAATTATATGTATTAAACATGCTTGCATTATCTTTAAACACCTTTAACTTGTTAACAATATTAACTATATGTGTTAAACATGCTTGCATTATCATTAAACACCTTTAATTTATTAACAATATTAACTATATGTATTAAACATTCTTGTATTATCATTAAACACCTTTAATTTATTAACAATATTAATTATATGTATTAAACATGCTTGCATTATCTTTAAACACCTTTAACTTGTTAACAATATTAACTATATGTATTAAACATACTTGTATTATCATTAAACACCTTTAATTTATTAACAATATTAACTATATGTATTAAACATTCTTGTATTATCATTAAACACCTTTAATTTATTAACAATATTAACTATGTGTTAAACATGATTGCATTATCATTAAACACCTTTAATTTATTAACAATATTAACTATATATGTTAAACATGCTTGCATTATCATTAAACACCTTTAACTTACTAACAAAAACATATATTTCATAAATAAGTAAATATAAATTATATATATGAATGAGGTAGATCCTCACGACTTGATCAATTGAAAAGTAGCTCGCCTGCAGAAAAAGTGTGAGCACCCCTGATGTAGACAATGGGTTTCATTTTGTAAAGCGCTTTGAATCTCTGGAGAAATAAAGCACCATATAAATGGAATATAATTCACTTCACCTGACGGTTAGTTTTGTTTTTCTTTCATAATAATGGGCCCAACTTCTTTTTAAACTTGTATGACACAGTGTTACCCAGACATGAATGTACTTACAACCAGAGGTGGGTAGAGTAGCCAGAAATTGTACTCAAGTAAGAGTACTGTTACTTTAGAGATTTATTACTCAAGTAAAGTAATGAGTAGTCACCCAAATATTTACTTGAGTAAAAGTAAAAAGTATGTTGTGAAAAAACTACTCAAGTACTGAGTAACTGATGAGTAACATACACACACATATCATATATATATACATATATACACATACATTGATATATACAGTATATCATTTATATTTATTTATTTTGCCGTTTTTGTTTACATGTTAAAGGTGTTTTAATGAATATACATGCATATTTAACACATATAGATTCCTTTCTTTCATGTTGACAAGAATATAAGTTGGTGTATTACCTGATTCTGATGACTTGCATTGATTGTAATCAGACAGTAGTGATGATAACGTCCACGTTTTCAAATGCAGGAGAAAAAAAGTTCCTCCTTTCTGTCTAATACCACATGAAAGTGGTTGGTTTTTGGTATCTTATTTGTCCAGCTTCCATATTCGTTTTCACACACTTTACAAGAAATACATTGGCGACAAATTCCGTAGCTTGCTAGCTTGTTTGCGCTGGCTTTCGGAGACTCTTATTTTGAAAGCGCAGGCGCGATGGAGCGGCACTTTTATTGTGAAGACAGGAACTGTGCAGTCAGTCTTTAGGCTTGTGATGGGATGTACGTTTGAAATAAAAAAGTGTCTTTTTTCCTTCACACTTTTGATTGATTGATTGAAACTTGTATTAGTAGATTGCACAGTACAGTACACATTCCGTACAATTGACCACTAAATGGTAACACCCCAATAAGTTTTTCAACTTGTTTAAGTCAGGTCATGTGACCGCCTGGCTCTGTTTGATTGGTCCAACGTCACCAGTGACTGCATCTGATTGGTGGAACGGAGTCAAACGTCACTAGTGACTGCATTTTATTGGTGGAACGAAGTGAAACGTCACCAGTAACGCAGGCACTTTGAAGGTCTGTCTGACAGACCAAAACAAACAAAGCGTGCATTAACAGATCGATAAAAATTAGTAGCGAGCTGAATGTAGATAAAAGTAGCGGAGTAAAAGTAGCGGAGTAAAAGTAGCGTTTCTTCTCTATAAATATACTCAAGTAAAAGTAAAAGTATGTTGCATTAAAACTACTCTTAGAAGTACAATTTATCCCAAAAGTTACTCAAGTAGATGTAACGGAGTAAATGTAGCGCGTTACTACCCACCTCTGCTTACAACCCACCTTAAGTAAAAAAAAAAAAAAAAAAATTTAGCCTTTAAAAAAACCCACATGCAGCTAGGGATGTAACAATAACTGGTATGAGAACCACAATAAAACTCCCGACGGTTAGTATTACCGTTTTAAGCTATCTTAAATGCTAACATGAAAACAAGACACAATGACGCATTTCCCGATTAAGAAACTACATTACCCAATTGTTTGGATTTACATGATGTCACGTGCGGTTCACTCATATGCTTGCGTTGTATTCGGCTGTTCGAATCGCAAAGAGGATAAACATTTCTTCCTCCCCTCGAGAGGTAATCAAGAAAGGCATAAGAGTGCAAGATTTCACGAAAGACAACGGGAAAAGTGGCGTGCCCTCCAGTCAAAGGGAGCAAAGTCGAGAAACGCACGAGTTTGCTGTGACCACTTTGTTAAAGGTTATATACTTAACTTGTTTAGTATTTACCATTGAAGAATTATCTTGATATTGCTTTAATTTTTATCTTTAACAAACAGAAAGTCAGGGTCAATAATACTTTGTCAGGAAAGGTGCTACTCTGTCCCCCCTCTTGTTTATTTTGTACACAAATGTGTCAGAGTACGTGACCACAGGACAAAAATCAAATAGTGAGGATTCAGTACCGTATTTTCCGCACTATTAGCCGCACCTAAAAACCACAAATTTACTCAAAAGCTGACAGTGCGGCTTATAACCCGGTGCGCTTTATATATGGATTAATATTAAGATTCATTTTCATAAAGTTTCGGTCTCGCAACTACGGTAAACAGCCGCCATCTTTTTTCCCCGTAGAAGAGGAAGTGCTTCTTCTTCTACGCAAGCAACCGCCAAGGTAAGCACCCGCCCCCATAGAAGAGGAAGCGCTTCTTCTTCTACTGTAAGCAACCACCCGCCCCCGTAGAAGAAGAAGAAGAAGCGCGCGGATATTACGTTTCATTTCCTTTGTGTGTTTACATCTGTAAAGACCACAAAATGGCTCCTACTAAGCGACAGGTTTCCGGTTCATGAAAAGACGCAATCTCTCCATCCGCACACGGACTACTATTTCACAGCAACTGCCTAAAGACTTTCAAGAAAAGCTGGCTACTTTCCGTGCATATTGTAAAAACAAGATAGCTGAAAAAAAGATCCGGCCAGAGAACATTATCAACATGGACGAGGTTCCACTGACTTTTGAGATTCCTGTGAACCGCACTGTGGATACAACGGGAGCACGTACGGTGAATATTCGCACCACAGGGAATGAGAAGTCATCCTTCACTGTGGTTCTAGCTTGCCATGCTAATGGCCAGAAACTTCCACCCATGGAAGGCAAAAGGAAGACCTTGCCAAAAGAGACCTTTCCAGCCGGCGTCATCATAAAAGCTAACTCGAAGGGATGGATGGATGAAGAAAAGATGAGCGAGTGGTTAAGGGAAGTTTACGCGAAGAGGCCGGGTGGCTTTTTTCACGCAGCTCCGTCCATGTTGATATACGACTCCATGCGCGCCCACATCACGCTGGTTTTTAATATATTATTAAAGTTTGACTGACCTATCTGACTGTTTTTTTGACATTCCCTTTAGCGCAGTTAGATGCGGCTTATAACACGGGGCGGCTTATAGGTGGACAAAGTTTTGAAATATGCCGTTCATTGAAGGCGCGGCTTATAACCCAGGGCGGCTTATGGTGCGGAAAATACGGTAATTGTTAGTGTTTTAAATGATTAAGCAGTCACAGGTGTCAGCTGTCGGGTGCTATATCGTCGCAGTTTTTGTTTGTTTAAATGGACGCGTCCTCGCAAGACGCAAAGTTGAATCACGAAATGTAACCACATTTATCCGGTAGAGTCTTAATACCAATTTCCTCGACCCAGCCACACACAAAAAAGTTGTAGACATCCATGCCTTTTAAAGCTTTCATCTGTTTTATCGTGTAGATAGAATGACATCTGGAGCACAAGATAGTTCGATATGTCTGAGAACTCCACTGACAGATAATCCTAAATAACATTCAACAAATCTTTTTTTGATAACATATAAGGAAAATTTTTATTTTTTTGCTCCCATCTGCTTTTTCCAGGAAGATATAGGCCCCTTGTATCTGTGATAGTATGTGCGCTGCTTGCTGCAAAACAGCCATCTTGGCTTGGTTGACCACCGCTCACTGCGATTAAGACGCACGCTTTTTTTTCAAAATAAAGCAATGAGGAACGTTTTTAGGATATTTGAGCTGTTTTTTAAACTTATTTTAGCCAATAGTACATAAATAATAGACTACATACGGTATACTCAGTCGTACTATCTCACTTAAATTTGTTTTCATGTTAAAAAAAGTGTTTCATAAAAAATAAATATACCGTATTTTCCGCACTATTAGCCGCACCTAAAAACCACAAATTTACTCAAAAGCTGACAGTGCGGCTTATAACCCGGTGCGCTTTATATATGGATTAATATTAAGATTCATTTTCATAAAGTTTAGGTCTCGCAACTACGGTAAACAGCCGCCATCTTTTTTCCCCGTAGAAGAGGAAGCGCGTCTTCTTCTACGGCAAGCAACCGCCAAGGTAAGCACCCGCCCCCATAGAAGAGGAAGCGCTTCTTCTTCTACTGTAAGCAACCACCCGCCCCCGTAGAAGAAGAAGAAGCACGCGGATATTACGTTTCATTTCCTTTGTGTGTTTACATCTGTAAAGACCACAAAATGGCTCCTACTAAGCGACAGGTTTCCGGTTCATGAAAAGACGCAATCTCTCCATCCGCACACGGACTACTATTTCACAGCAACTGCCTAAAGACTTTCAAGAAAAGCTGGCTACTTTCCGTGCATATTGTAAAAACAAGATAGCTGAAAAAAAGATCCGGCCAGAGAACATTATCAACATGGACGAGGTTCCACTGACTTTTGAGATTCCTGTGAACCGCACTGTGGATACAACGGGAGCACGTACGGTGAATATTCGCACCACAGGGAATGAGAAGTCATCCTTCACTGTGGTTCTAGCTTGCCATGCTAATGGCCAGAAACTTCCACCCATGGTGATATTCAAAAGGAAGACCTTGCCAAAAGAGACCTTTCCAGCCGGCGTCATCATAAAAGCTAACTCGAAGGGATGGATGAAGAAAAGATGAGCGAGTGGTTAAGGTAAGTTTAAGTTTACGCGAAGAGGCCGGGTGGCTTTTTTCACGCAGCTCTGTCCATGTTGATATACGTATGTTTGTGATTGCACATTTGCGTACATTTTGGGAGTGAACAGTGTTGTTAGAACGCTGGTTTTTAATATATTATTAAAGTTTGACTGACCTATCTGACTGTTTTTTTGACATTCCTTTAGCGCAGTTAGATGCGGCTTACAACACGGGGGCGGCTTATAGGTGGACAAAGTTTTGAAATATGGCGTTCATTGAAGGCGCGGCTTTTAACCCAGGGCGCCTTATGGTGCGGAAAATACGGTACTGCCAATCTGTGGCAGTACCTATGACAGATGAGGATGTTAAAAAAGTGCCTTACCTTCCTCTCTCTCAGTATTTGTGATGTTTCTGTCACGCGCTTCATCGAAAGGTTCCATTTTATTAAATAGCTGTTAACTTCTTTTTTCCTTGTGTGAGAGTGAAAGGGCGGATAAATGTCATTTCGGTTCTTTTTATAAACCAGTTTCTGAGGTGCCATTGTATATTCCAATTGTTGCAACTGAGACCTTTATGTCACAATAGCCAATTGGAGTGGAATCTGACACCATAGCAGGGTTTACTCTACATGTAATTGATTGTGGCGCTGAACCACAGCATAATAAAAGCCACCACAAAATATAAAATATATTTTATAAAACAGACTTTATTTGTTAACATGTTCAAAGTCCATCCATCCATCCATCTTCTTCCGCTTATCCGAGGTCGGGTCGCGGGGGCAGCAGCCTAAGCAGGGAAGCCCAGACTTCCCTCTCCCCAGCCACTTCGTCCAGCTCCTCCCGGGGGACCCCGAGGCGTTCCCAGGCCAGCCGGGAGACATAGTCTTCCCAACGTGTCCTGGGTCTTCCCCGTGGCCTCCTACCGGTCGGACGTGCCCTAAACACCTCCCGAGGGAGGCGATCGGGTGGCATCCTGACCAGATGCCCGAACCACCTCATCTGGCTCCTCTCCATGTGGAGGAGCAGCGGCTTTACTTTGAGCTCCCCCCGGATGACAGAGCTTCTCACCCTATCTCTAAGGGAGAGCCCTGCCACCCGGCGGAGGAAACTCATTTCGGCCGCTTGTACCCGTGATCTTGTCCTTTCGGTCATAACCCAAAGCTCATGACCATAGGTGAGGATGGGAACGTAGATCGACCGGTAAATTGAGAGCTTTGCCTTCCGGCTCAGCTCCTTCTTCACCACAACGGATCGATACAGCGTCCGCATTACTGAAGATGCCGCATCGATCCGCCTGTCGATCTCACCATCCACTCTTCCCTCACTCGTGAACAAGACTCCGAGGTACTTGAACTCCTCCACTTGGGGCAGGGTCTCCTCCCCAACCCGAAGATGGCATTCCACCCTTTTCCGGGCGAGAACCATGGACTCGGACTTGGAGGTGCTGATTCTCATCCCAGTCGCTTCACACTCGGCTGCGAACCGATCCAGCGAGAGCTGAAGATCCTGGCCAGATGAAGCCATCAGGACCACATCATCTGCAAAAAGCAGAGACCTAATCCTGCAGCCACCAAACCAGATCCCCTCAACGCCTTGACTGCGCCTAGAAATTCTGTCCATAAAAGTTATGAACAGAATCGGTGACAAAGGGCAGCCTTGGCGGAGTCCAACCCTCACTGGAAACGTGTCCGACTTACTGCCGGCAATGCGGACCAAGCTCTGGCACTGATCATACAGGGAGCGGACCGCCAAAATCAGACAGTCCGATACCCCATACTCCCTGAGCACTCCCTACAGGACTTCCCGAGGGACACGGTCGAATGCCTTCTCCAAGTCCACAAAACACATGTAGACTGGTTGGGCAAACTCCCATGCACCCTCAAGGACCCTGCCGAGAGTATAGAGCTGGTCCACAGTTCCACGACCAGGACGAAAACCACACTGTTCCTCCTGAATCCGAGGTTCGACTATCCGGCGTAGCCTCCTCTCCAGTACACCTGAATAGACCTTATCGGGAAGGCTGAGGAGTGTGATCCCACGATAGTTAGAACACACCCTCCGGTTCCCCTTCTTAAGGGAGGAACCACCACCCCGGTCTGCCAATCCATGTTCAAAGTGTTTATTAAAAATACAAGCATGTTGAACACATGTATCATGTTGTAATTAAATCAACTCAAATCATAACCATAACATGTAGATTCCTTTCTTTCATGAAGACAAGAATATAAGTTGGTGTATTGCCTTACTCTGATGACTTGCATTGATTGGAATCAGACAGGATTCACAGTAGCGCAGCACATTTTACATTTTCGAATTTACATTGTGGTGGTGAAAAAAAGTCCTCCTTTCTGTCCAATACAACATGAAAGTGGTTGGTTTTTGGAATCTTATTTGTCCAGCTTCCATACTCGTTTTTATACACTTCACAAGAAATACATTGACTGCAAACTCCGTAGCTTGCTGGCTTGTGTGTGTGAACTTTCTGAGACTCTTATTTTGTTAGCGCAGGAAGAATGGAGCAGCACTTTTATTGTGAAGAGAGGAACTGTGCGGTCGGTCTTTAGGCTTTTCATGGCATGTGCGGCGCGAGAGTCTGTTGAAATAAAAAGTGTTTCTCTTCTTCCTGTCAGTTGTTTTTTCCTTCACACTGAGCTGGCAGCAGCAAGCGTCATCTCACAAGATCCTTGGGTGCGGCGAATGTCAATCAAGTGATGAGAGTGACGTCATAGTGAAGATTGATGATCGCTAATTTTTAGGACTATTTTTTTAAATGCCTGCCGTCGATCGACTGACACCCTCCGCGGTAGCTTGTGATCGACGTAATGGGCAACCCTGCTCTACGCTTTACTTTGAAAAACATGCATCTGAATCGCCTGTCAGCATAAGCTCTACAGCTGGTTGCACACTTGATCAACCCTGGAACGAACTTGGCACTCGGCAAAAGTGAGGAGAGAACAAAAATGAAGTGAAGTGAATTACATTTATATAGCACTTTTCTCTAGTGACTCAAAGCGCTATATCTGTGTTGGCCCTGCGATGAGGTGGCGACTTTTCCAGGGTGTACCCCGCCTTCCGCCCGAATGCAGCTGAGATACATATACAGGTAAAAGCCAGTAAATTAGAATATTTTGAAAAACTTGATTTATTTCAGTAATTGCATTCAAAAGGTGTAACTTGTACATTATATTTATTCATTGCACACAGACTGATGCATTCAAATGGTTATTTCATTTAATTTTGATGATTTGAAGTGGCAACAAATGAAAATCCAAAATTCCGTGTGTCACAAAATTAGAATATTACTTAAGGCTAATACAAAAAAGGGATTTTTAGAAATGTTGGCCAACTGAAAAGTATGAAAATGAAAAATATGAGCATGTACAATACTCAATACTTGGTTGGAGCTCCTTTTGCCTCAATTACTGCGTTAATGCGGCGTGGCATGGAGTCGATGAGTTTCTGGCACTGCTCAGGTGTTATGAGAGCCCAGGTTGCTCTGATAGTGGCCTTCAACTCTTCTGCGTTTTTGGGTCTGGCATTCTGCATCTTCCTTTCCACAATACCCCACAGATTTTCTATGGGGCTAAGGTCAGGGGAGTTGGCGGGCCAATTTAGAACAGAAATACCATGGTCCGTAAACCAGGCACGGGTAGATTTTGCGCTGTGTGCAGGCGCCAAGTCCTGTTGGAACTTGAAATCTCCATCTCCATAGAGCAGGTCAGCAGCAGGAAGCATGAAGTGCTCTAAAACTTGCTGGTAGACGGCTGCGTTGACCCTGGATCTCAGGAAACAGAGTGGACCGACACCAGCAGATGACATGGCACCCCAAACCATCACTGATGGTGGAAACTTTACACTAGACTTCAGGCAACGTGGATCCTGTGCCTCTCCTGTCTTCCTCCAGACTCTGGGACCTCGATTTCCAAAGGAAATGCAAAATTTGCATGGTTGAGTGATGGTTTGGGGTGCCATGTCATCTGCTGGTGTGGGTCCACTCTGTTTCCTGAGATCCAGGGTCAACGCAGCCGTCTACCAGCAAGTTTTAGAGCACTTCATGCTTCCTGCTGCTGACCTGCTCTATGGAGATGGAGATTTCAAGTTCCAACAGGACTTGGCGCCTGCACACAGCGCAAAATCTACCCGTGCCTGGTTTACGGACCATGGTATTTCTGTTCTAAATTGGCCCGCCAACTCCCCTGACCTTAGCCCCATAGAAAATCTGTGGGGTATTGTGAAAAGGAAGATGCAGAATGCCAGACCCAAAAACGCAGAAGAGTTGAAGGCCACTATCAGAGCAACCTGGGCTCTCATAACACCAGAGCAGTGCCAGAAACTCATCGACTCCATGCCACGCCGCATTAACGCAGTAATTGAGGCAAAAGGAGCTCCAACCAAGTATTGAGTATTGTACATGCTCATATTTTTCATTTTCATACTTTTCAGTTGGCCAACATTTCTAAAAATCCCTTTTTTTGTATTAGCCTTACACAATATTCTAATTTTGTGACACACGGAATTTTGGATTTTCATTTGTTGCCACTTCAAATCATCAAAATTAAATGAAATAAACATTTGAATGCATCAGTCTGTGTGCAATGAATAAATATAATGTACAAGTTACACCTTTTGAATGCAATTACTGAAATAAATCAAGTTTTTCAAAATATTCTAATTTACTGGCTTTTACCTGTATATATATGTGTATGTTACTCATCAGTTACTCAGTGCTTGAGTAGTTTTTTCACAACATACTTTTTACTTTTACTCAAGTAAATATTTGGGTGACTACTCCTTACTTTTACTTGAGTAATAAATCTCTAAAGTAACAGTACTCTTACTTGAGTACAATTTCTGGCTACTCTACCCACCTCTGCTAATAAGCACATATTTGTTTTTAAATATATGTTTACATTTTGTTTAGCCTCTTTAAAGAAAATAAATGCATCATCAACAGTTATTCAAATGATATGATGACATCATATTGGCCGCGCCCCGAGCCATGCCCCCGCCACCACAAGTATACTGCCAATCTGAGGGAAAGCCTGCATACGAGGACACAATATGTTTGCCTGTACAAATACAGTACTTACGTGCGTTTGGAGCACCGGGACAATAACAGGGGTGATTCCAGACGCGTCTGTGTGGTCTTCCTCTGCCGTGCATGTCAACTGGTGCTTGAGCACTTCCTCCAAAGTGTTGAACTCCTTGTAGCAGGGGAAGCACATGTACACCGACGATGTCTCCATGGCTCCTATGGAATTAGAAATATTCAATCAAACACATGCACACTTATTTAAGCAATGCAGCAATAAAAAAAAAAAAAAAATCTGGTGGAAGCAGCAACAAAACAAAGATGGCAAGTAATGATGCGTCTAAACGTGGTTCTGAATTTCCGCTGGATGCGAGACGGCTGCGGAACAGCGACGCCATGGCGGCAGACTCTTTCCGTTTCCATTCCTGTCAATGTGTCAGTTCCCACCATCGGCGTAACCCTCGGTGCCGTACCGCATCCCTGCGCTAGCTTCTATATTTGCAAGGCGGATCAATTTAGCTAAAATCTGCTTGTGTGGGACATGAAGGTATGCACAAACACAAAATAAATTATCTGGTTTATTTTCAGAAAAAAAGACTTTGTGTTCAAAGCGGATCTTATTTCACACTTTTTCAACGGATTCCCTTAACGATTTCTGCAGGCGGGAATGACGTCACTGCGCCCAGGCAGCAGAAACGCTCCAAAGTTTGGCTGTATTTTATGAAAAAATATTTCAACAATATTACTTGCAACTATTGCAAGGTTGCGATTTTGACAAAACGGAGAAAATACGAGCAATATGCTGAACATTTTTAACTCACAGCATGCTATAACTGTGAATAAATGTCGTGTTTTTGAACCACTTCAATTTCATCCTGTCATGTCTGTGTGATCATGTTTTGTTTTAGTCATGTTCGGTTTTGTTTTTGGACTTTTTGTGCACTTTTGTTTGTTTGTCACCATAGCAACCATTAGTTTTCACCTGTCACGTCACGCACCTGTTTCACGTTTTGAGTCACGCACCTGTTTTCGTTAATCATGTCTGTAGTATTTAAGTTCATTGTTTTCAGTTTGTCTTTCTGGCGACATCCGGATTCATACCCCTGTCACACTCTTACCTCTGCGCACTTCATAGTCCATGCCAAGTAAGTTTTTTTTGTTTATTAATGCCACAGTTAGTGTTTTTGTTTAATTGTTCACAGTTTCTGCCTATGTGCAAGTTTTGTTTTCAATAGCCTAGTTTTGTACCTCCGCCATTGTGCGCGCTTTTCGTTTGTTCCTTTTTGATATATAGTGTTAAAATAAATCATGTACTCCCCTTCACGCCACATCGGGAAACATTGACTGACCATGACCTTCGATCCCTCAGACGGCACTGTATCAAAAACCGACATCAATCTCTAAAGGATATCACCACATGGGCTCAGGAACACTTCAGAAAACCACTGTCACTAAATACAGTTTGTCGCTACATCTGTAAGTGCAAGTTAAAGCTCTACTATGCAAAGCCAAAGCCATTTATCAACAACATCCAGAAACGCCGCCGGCTTCTCTGGGCCCGAGATCATCTAAGATGGACTCATGCAAAGTGGAAAAGTGTTCTGTGGTCTGACGAGTCCACCTTTCAAATTGTTTTTGGAAATATTCGATATTGTGTCATCCGGACCAAAGGGGAAGCGAACCATCCAGACTGTTATCGACGCAAAGTTCAAAAGCCAGCATCTGTGATGGTATGGGGGTGCATTAGTGCCCAAGGCATGGGTAACTTACACATCTGTTAAGGTACCATTAATGCTGAAAGGTACATACAGGTTTTGGGACAACATATGCTGCCCTCTAAGCGCCGTCTTTTTCATGGACGCCCCTGCTTATTTCAGCAAGTCAATGCCAAGCCACATTCAGCATGTGTTACAACAGCGTGGCTACGTAAAAAAAGAGTGCGGGTACTTTCTTGGCCCACCGGCAGTCCAGACCTGTCTCCCATCGAAAATGTGTGGCGCATTATGAAGCGTAAAATACGACAGCGGAGACCCCGGACTATTGAACGACTGAAGCTCTACATAAAACAAGAATGGGAAAGAATTCCACTTTCAAAGCTTCAACAATTAGTTTCCTCAGTTCCCAATTGTTTACTGAGTGTTGTTAAAAGGAAAGGCCATGTAACACAGTGGTGAACATGCCCTTTCCCAACTACTTTGGCATGTGTTGCAGCCATGAAATTCTAAGTTATTTATTATTTGCAAAAAAAAAAAAGTTTATGAATTTGAACATCAAATATCTTGTCTTTGTAGTGCATTCAACTGAATTTGGGTTGAAAAGGATTTGCAAATCATTGTATTCCGTTTATATTTACATCTAACACAATTTCCCAACTAATATGGAAACAAGGTTTGTACATAGATACATTATTTCAGGTATTTTTTTAGACAGATTTCATGTTTGCTTTTGGAGTTATGTTTATATGGGGCAACGGCATGGCGCGGATGGGAGAGTGGCCGTGCCAGCAACCTACGGGTTCCTGGTTCAATCCCCACCTTCTGCCAACCTCGTCACGGCCGCTGTGTCCTTGAGCAAGACACTTCACCCTTGCTCCTGATGAGTCGTGGTTAGGGCCTTGAATGGCAGCTCCTGCCATCAGTGTGTGTGAATGGGTGAATGTGGAAATAAGTGTCAAAGCGCTTTGAGTACCTTGAAGGTAGAAAAGCGCTATACAGGTATAGGTACCCTAGCACCTGCAAAACCCTCAAATCTAAACTCCAAACATCCCAGAACAAGCTAGTCGGGTTACTTCTAGACCTCCACCCCAGATCACACCTCACTCCTACCCACTTCTCCAAAGTGGGCTGGCTCAGGGTGGAGGACAGAGTAAAACAACTTGCACTGAGCCTGGTCTATAAAATCCGCTACACCTCCCTGATACCGAAGTACATGTCGAACTACTTCCATAACGTAAATGACCGCCATAACTACAACACCAGGGGGAGCTCCACAAACCACGTTAAACCCAGATTCCGATCTAACAAAGGTCTTAACTCATTCTCTTTCTATGCAAACATGAATATGGAATGCACTCCCAACAGGTGTAAAAGAAAGTGCATCTCTATCCTCCTTCAAAAGCACTCCAGGCAACTTCAACCCTTAACTAACACCCTCCCCCCTCCACATCCCACCTCCCCGGATTGTAAATAATGTAAATAATTCAATGTATATACTCTGATGATTAACTTGTGTGATGACTGTATTATGCTGATAGTATATATTTATACCATGAATTGATTAACGTGGACCCCGACTTAAACAAGTTGGAAAAACGTATTCGGGTGTTACCATTTAGTGGTCAATTGTACAGAATATGTACTGTACTGTGCATTGATTGATTGATTGATTGAGACTTTTATTAGTAGGTTGCACAGTGAAGTACATATTCCGTACAATTGACCACTAAATGGTAACACCCCAATAAGTTTTTCAACTTGTTTAAGTCGGGGTCCACTTAAATTGATTCATGATACAGATATATACTATCAGATATACTATCATCATAATACAGTCATCACACAAGATCATCACATTGAATTATTTACATTATTTACAATCCGGGGTGTGGGGGGGGGTTGGGTTTGGTTGTTATAATCAGTCATCAACAATTGAGAACAGAGAAATGGATATTGAAACAGTGTAGGTCTGACTTGGTAGGATATGTACAGCAAGTAGTGGGCAGAGAGAGAGAGAGAGAGAGAGAGAGAGAGAGAGAGAGAGAGAGAGAGAGATCAGAAGGCATAAGAAAAAGTATCTGCATTTGATTGTTTACATTTGATTATTAACAATCCGGGGAGGGTGTTAGTTTAGGGTTGTAGCTGCCTGGAGGTGAACTTTTATTGCGGTTTTGAAGGAGGATAGAGATGCCCTTTCTTTTACACCTGTTGGGAGCGCATTCCACATTGATGTGGCATAGAAAGAGAATGAGTTAAGACCTTTGTTAGTTCGGAATCTTGGTTTAACGTGGTTAGTGGAGCTCCCCCTGGTGTTGTGGTTATGGCGCTCATTTACGTTAAGGAAGTAGTTTGACATGTACTTCGGTATCAGGGAGGTGTAGCGGATTTTATAGACTAGGGCCTAGTCTGCAACCCGCGGCTCTGGAGCCTCATGCGGCTCTTTCATGCCTCCGCTGCGGCTCCCTTTGGCTTTGAAACAAAATGTCAACAAATACCAAATTTATAAAATTGTATTTTATTTACCGTATTTTCCGCACTATTAGCCGCACCTAAAAACCACAAATTTACTCAAAAGCTGACAGTGCGGCTTATAACCCGGTGCGCTTTATATATGGATTAATATTAAGATTCATTTTCATAAAGTTTAGGTCTCGCAACTACGGTAAACAGCCGCCATCTTTTTTCCCCGTAGAAGAGGAAGCGCTTCTTCTTCTACGCAAGCAACCGCCAAGGTAAGCACCCGCCCCCATAGAAGAGGAAGCGCTTCTTCTTCTACTGTAAGCAACCACCCGCCCCCGTAGAAGAAGAAGAAGGGCGCGGATATTACGTTTCATTTCCTTTGTGTGTTTACATCTGTAAAGACCACAAAATGGCTCCTACTAAGCGACAGGTTTCCGGTTCATGAAAAGACGCAATCTCTCCATCCGCACACGGACTACTATTTCACAGCAACTGCCTAAAGACTTTCAAGAAAAGCTGGCTACTTTCCGTGCATATTGTAAAAACAAGATAGCTGAAAAAAAGATCCGGCCAGAGAACATTATCAATATGGACGAGGTTCCACTGACTTTTGATATTCCTGTGAACCGCACTGTGGATACAACGGGAGCACGTACGGTGAATATTCGCACCACAGGGAATGAGAAGTCATCCTTCACTGTGGTTCTAGCTTGCCATGCTAATGGCCAGAAACTTCCACCCATGGTGATATTCAAAAGGAAGACCTTGCCAAAAGAGACCTTTCCAGCCGGCGTCATCATAAAAGCTAACTCGAAGGGATGGATGGATGAAGAAAAGATGAGCGAGTGGTTAAGGGAAATTTACGCGAAGAGGCCGGGTGGCTTTTTTCACGCAGCTCCGTCCATGTTGATATACGACTCCATGCGCGCCCACATCACGCTGGTTTTTAATATATTATTAAAGTTTGACTGACCTATCTGACTGTTTTTTTGACATTCCTTTAGCGCAGTTAGATGCGGCTTATAACACGGGGCGGCTTATAGGTGGACAAAGTTTTGAAATATGCCGTTCATTGAAGGCGCGGCTTATAACCCAGGGCGCCTTATGGTGCGGAAAATACGGTAATTGATTTATTTTAATTTAACAGTTGGGGTCCCCACATCTGCGGTCCCCTCCAAGGTTTCTCATTGTCATCCCATTGGGTTGAGTTTTTTCTTGCCCTGATGTGCGATCTGAGCCGAGGATGTCATTGTGGCTTGTGCAGCCCTTTGAGACACTCGTGATTTAGGGCTATAGAAGTAAACTTTGATTGGTTGATTGAAAAATAAAACATATTTGAATATATTGTCGATTGAAATGTATGTCACAGCCCCTACGCGTCATCTCGTGCTGCCAAGCAATTGTACTGTTTTTAGCGGTTTTAAGCGAGCAATAGAAGGATCAAAAAAGAGAAACATTTTATTTATTTACATTTTAATTAATTTGCGTCATTGATGACATGGTTGTTGTTTTCCCTTTTTATCCATCCATTTTCTACCGCTTATTCCCTTTGGGGTCGCTGGAGCCTTTCTCAGCTACAATCGGGCGGAAGGCGGGGTACACCCTGGACAAGTCGCCACCTCATCGCAGGGCCAACACAGATAGACAGACAACATTCACACTCACATCCACACACCTTTTTAGTCAAATTAAATATGCTGCAGCTTTATGCATTCAGAATATTGGAGTAGGTTAACTTTTTTCAAAAATTCATTAATAAGGGAAAGAACAGTGTATTTTTTCTAATGTTCAAATTCCTTTGGCGATTTGCTTCATTATACCCAGAAACAAAATGTAGTGATGGGTCCGGCAACACCGATGCATCGGCGCATGCGTCGAGCTCATAGAGCGAAACCCTGTGTCGGTGCGCATACCGCTTTTAGAAAGTCACGTGACCGATCATGAGCTGTTTTGGTCACGTGACCGATACGCGAACTGTGTCGCACTGACGCCTCCTCTGTGCCCTGTGAGCGGGTCTTTTCTACAGCCGGAGAAATAATACCGTATTTTCCGCACTATAAGGCGCACCTAAAAACCACAAATTTTCTCAAAAGCTGACAGTGCGCCTTATAACCCGGTGCGCTTTATATATGGATAAATATTAAGATTCATTTTCATAAAGTTCCGGTCTCGCAACTTCGGTAAACAGCCGCCATCTTTTTTCCCGGTAGAACAGGAAGCGCTTCTTCTTCTACGCAAGCAACCACCAAGGTAAGCACCCGCCCCCATAGAACAGGAAGCGCTTCTTCTTCTACTGTAAGCAACCACCCGCCCGCGTAGAAGAAGAAAAAGCGCGCGGATATCACCGTACGTTTCATTTCCTTTGTGTGTTTACATCTGTAAAGACCACAAAATGGCTCCTACTAAGCGTCAGGGATCCGGTTCATGAAAAGACGCAATCTCTCCATCCGCACACGGATTACTATTTCACAGCAACTGATATTCCTGTGAACCGCACTGTGGATACAACGGGAGCACGTACGGTGAATATTCGCACCACAGGGAATGAGAAGTCATCCTTCACTGTGGTTCTAGCTTGCCATGCTAATGGCCAGAAACTTCCACCCATGGTGATATTCAAAAGGAAGACCTTGCCAAAAGAGACCTTTCCAGCCGGCGTCATCATAAAAGCTAACTCGAAGGGATGGATGAAGAAAAGATGAGCGAGTGGTTAAGGTAAGTTTAAGTTTACGCGAAGAGGCCGGGTGGCTTTTTTCACGCAGCTCTGTCCATGTTGATATACGTATGTTTGTGATTGCACATTTGCGTACATTTTGGGAGTGAACAGAGTTGTTAGAACGCTGGTTTTTAATATATTATTAAAGTTTGACTGACCTATCTGACTGTTTTTTTGACATTCCTTTAGCGCAGTTAGATCCGGCTTACAACATGGGGCGGCTTATTGGTGGACAAAGTTTTGAAATATGCCGTTCATTGAAGGCGCGGCTTATAACCCAGGGCGCCTTATGGTGCGGAAAATACGGTAACTAAGAAGAGAAAGCGTCTAAAATTGAATACGTTGGAAAAACTGTTTTTTTTTAATAAAAATGTGTAAAAAAATAATAATAATAATTTCCAGGTCCACAAGCATCCTCATTCACAACACGTTCTCTTAGATTTCCATGTTATGATACATGTTCACATTATTTATTGACTGTATCTAAAAAAGACAAAAAATATATTTTTATTTAAATGAAGTTATGAAATAATCCTAAATGAAATACAATGACTTGGTTTATATTATTGTATATACTAGGTCAGTGGTTCTCAACCTTTTTTCAGCGATGTACCCCCTGTGATTTTTTTTTTAATTCAAGTACCCCCTAATCAGAGCAAAGCATTTTTGGTTGAAAAAAAAAGACAAAGAAGTAAAATACAGCACTATGTCATCAGTTTCTGATTTATTAAATTGTATAACAGTGCAAAATATTGCTCATTTGTAGTGGTCTTTCTTGAACTATTTGGAAAAAAAGATATACAAATAACTAAAAACTTGTTGAAAAATAAACAAGTGATTCAATTATAAATAAAGATTTATACACATAGAAGTACCGTATTTTCCGCACTATTAGCCGCACCTAAAAACCACAAATTTACTCAAAAGCTGACAGTGCGGCTTATAACCCGGTGCGCTTTATATATGGATTAATATTAAGATTCATTTTCATAAAGTTTAGGTCTCGCAACTACGGTAAACAGCCGCCATCTTTTTTCCCCGTAGAAGAGGAAGTGCTTCTTCTTCTATGGTAAGCAACCGCCAAGGTAAGCACCCGCCCCCATAGAAGAGGAAGCGCTTCTTCTACTACTGTAAGCAACCACCCGCCCCCGTAGAAGAAAAAGAAGGGCGCGTATATTACGTTTCATTTCCTTTGTGTGTTTACATCTGTAAAGACCACAAAATGGCTCCTACTAAGCGACAGGTTTCCGGTTCATGAAAAGACGCAATCTCTCCATCCGCACACGGACTACTATTTCACAGCAACTGCCTAAAGACTTTCAAGAAAAGCTGGCTACTTTCCGTGCATATTGTAAAAACAAGATAGCTGAAAAAAAGATCCGGCCAGAGAACATTATCAACATGGACGAGGTTCCACTGACTTTTCATATTCCTGTGAACCGCACTGTGGATACAACGGGAGCACGTACGGTGAATATTCGCACCACAGGGAATGAGAAGTCATCCTTCACTGTGGTTCTAGCTTGCCATGCTAATGGCCAGAAACTTCCACTCATGGTGATATTCAAAAGGAAGACCTTGCCAAAAGAGACCTTTCCAGCCGGCGTCATCATAAAAGCTAACTCGAAAGGATGGATGGATGAAGAAAAGATGAGCGAGTGGTTAAGGGAAGTTTACGCGAAGAGACCGGGTGGCTTTTTTCACGCAGCTCCGTCCATGTTGATATACGACTCCATGCGCGCCCACATCACGCTGGTTTTTAATATATTATTAAAGTTTGACTGACCTGACTGTTTTTTTGACATCCCTTTAGCGCAGTTAGATGCGGCTTATAACACGGGGCGGCTTATAGGTGGACAAAGTTTTGAAATATGCCGTTCATTGAAGGCGCGGCTTATAACCCAGGGCGCCTTATGGTGCGGAAAATACGGTAATCATCAACTTAAAGTGCCCTCTTTGGGGATTGTATTAGAGATCCATCTGGATTCATGAACTTAATTCTAAACATTTCTTCACACAAAAAAAAATCTTTAACATCAATATTTATGGAACATGTCCACAAAAAATCTAGCTGTCAACACTGAATATTGCATTGTTGCATTTCTTTTCACACTTCTTTTTGACAGACATTTTAGTGACAAACCTGAGCTTGTGCTTCACTGAGTTTATGAACTTACATTCATATTTTGTTGAAGTATTATTCAATAAATATATTTATAAAGGATTTTTGAATTTTTGCTATTTTTAGAATATTTAAAAAAAAAATCTCACGTACCCCTTGGCATACCTTCAAGTACCCCCAGGGGTACGCGTACCCCCATTTGAGAACCACTGTACTAGGTCATAAAATCAGTGTCAGTTGAGTCGGTCCATAGGTTGCCTGTAGGGATTTTTAATGTCCAGCAGATGTCAGTATTTAGTGACACAGTATCAATACAGTAGAGATGCGCGGTTTGCAGGCACAACCGCGGAGTCCGCGGATTATCCGCGGATCGGGCGGATGAAATTTAAAAAAATTAGATTTTATCCGCGGGTCGGGTCGGGCGGTTGAAATAAAAAAAATTAGATTTTAAATAGATTCAGGCGGGTGGCAGTTAAACCAATTCGGAAATATATATACATAGTTAAATGTTACCCACATACGAAAAACGAGTAGGCACCTGCTGCATATGCCACAACAGAAAAAAAAAAAAAAAGAGATGGACACTTTTACGGAGCGGAGAAGGGACGCCTCGCCGGGGTCCTGGACCGAGGCCCCTTCCCCCGAGAGGGCCCCACCGGGAGCCGTAGCTGAGGCGATCCGCGAGAAGGGCCCGACGCACGTCCAGGGTCACCACCGCGCCCACCGCACCGACACCCCGCCTCGTCCGCCTTCGCCGCGGCCGGCGTCACGCGCAGCAGGTAAGCAGCTTACCTGCCCGCCACCCGTAACAGGGGTCACTCCGCGCGCTCCGCCCGCGCAGCTTACCTGCCCGCCACCCCTGTTGCCGGGGGCGCGTAACAGGGGTCACTCCGCGCGCAGTGCGCTCACGAAAGGGGTGGGGCTCACCCTGGTTGATATAGACAGCAGGACGGTGGCCATGGAAGTCGGAACCCGCTAAGGAGTGTGTAACAACCCACCTGCCGAATCAACTAGCCCTGAAAATGGATGGCGCTGGAGCGTCGGGCCCATACCCGGCCGTCGCCGGCAGCGAGACGCGCTTGGAGGTGCGCTCAGCGCGGCTCCCATATGATTGCGCACTGGTGTGCGTCTGGGTCGTGACAGCGTGGCACGCGAATGTCTGTGCTGCATTGGATCAGTCTCCTTTCTTTAACAGGCAAAAGCTTTATAACCTCACTAATGCCTTGCATCGTCTATATTAGATATATAACAACGGGCGGGTGTGGTTCTGATCAAATGTTAGATCGGGTGGATGGCGGATGGTTGACGACTTTCTGTTGCGGTTGCGGATGAAATAATTGCCTATCCGCGCATCTCTACAACACAGTATCAATACAGTTTTGCAATGTGTCGAAACGCTTCATGACGCCTCATCAACCCATCACTAACAAAATGTCAGTTGTTTGTTTGTCAAGTGTTTGATTTCATAAAGCACAAGTTTAACGGAACTGGTGTTATCTTCATTTTTACAATCGAACAGAGTTTGCGGCTCTCGGTGGGTTTTATTTGGGGGGAAATGGGCTGAAATGGCTCTTTGTATGCTGAAGGTTGCCGACCCCTGGACTAGGCTCAGTGCAAGTTGTTTTACTCTGCAATCTACTAATAATGTACCATTTTACCATATAACGTCCATATTTAGTATGACAGTTATACTGTCATATTGAATTCGACCAGAGGTGGGTAGTAACGCGCTACATTTACTCCGTTACATCTACTTGAGTAACTTTTGGGATAAATTGTACTTCTAAGAGTAGTTTTAATGCAACACACTTTTACTTTTACTTAAGTATATTTATAGAGAAGGAACGCTACTTTTACTCCGCTACTTTTATCTACATTCAGCTCGCTACTCGCTACTAATTTTTATCGATCTGTTAATGCACGCTTTGTTTGTTTTGGTCTGTCAGACAGACCTTCATAGTGCCTGCGTTTCAACAAATACAGTCACTGGTGACGTTTCACTCAGTTCCACCAATCAGATGCAGTCACTGGTGACGTTGGACCAATCAAACAGAGCCAGGGGTCACATGACCTGACTTAAACAAGTTGAAAAACGTATTCGGGTGTTACCATTTAGTGGTCAATTGTACGGAATATGTACTGTACTGTGCAATCTACTAATAAAAGTTCCAATCAATCAATCAAAAGTGTTAAGGAAAAAAAGACCCTTTTTTATTTCAACCGTACATCCCGTCAAAAGCCTAAAGACTGACTGCACAGTTCCTGTCTTCACAATAAAAGTGCCGCTCCATCGCGCCTGCGCTTTCAAAATAAGAGTCTCCAAAAGCCAGCGCAAACAAGCTAGCAAGCTACGGAGTTTGCCGCCAATGTATTTCTTCTAAAGTGTATAAAAACGAATATGGAATCTGGACGAATAAGAAGCTAAAAACCAACCACTTTCATGTGGTATTAGACAGAAAGGAGCAACTTTTCTTCTCCTCCATTTGAAAACGTGGACGTTATCATCACTACTGTCTGATTACAATCAATGCAAGTCATCAGAATCAGGTAATACACCAACTTATATTGTTGTTTTCATGAAAGAAAGGAATCTATATGTGTTAAACATGCATGTATATTCATTAAAACACCTTTAACATGTAAACAAAAACGGCAAAATAAATAAATATAAATTATATACTGTATATATCAATGTATGTATATATATATGTGTGTGTATATATCTATATATATATATATATATATATATATATATATATATATATATATATATATATATATATATATATATAAATAAATAAATAAATATATATATATATATATATATATATATATATATATATATATATGTGTATATATATATATATATATATATATATATATATATACCGTATTTTCCGCACTATTAGCCGCACCTAAAAACCACAAATTTACTCAAAAGCTGACAGTGCGGCTTATAACCCGGTGCGCTTTATATATGGATTAATATTAAGATTCATTTTCATAAAGTTTCGGTCTCGCAACTACGGTAAACAGCCGCCATCTTTTTTCCCCGTAGAAGAGGAAGTGCTTCTTCTTCTACGCAAGCAACCGCCAAGGTAAGCACCCGCCCCCATAGAACAGGAAGCGCTTCTTCTTCTACTGTAAGAAACCACCCGCCCGCGTAGAAAAAGAAGAAGCGCGCGGATATTACGTTTCATTTCCTTTGTGTGTTTACATCTGTAAAGACCACAAAATGGCTCCTACTAAGCGACAGGTTTCCAAGACGCAATCTCTCCATCCGCACACGGACTACTATTTCACAGCAACTGCCTAAAGACTTTCAAGAAAAGCTGGCTACTTTCCGTGCATATTGTAAAAACAAGATAGCTGAAAAAAAGATCCGGCCAGAGAACATTATCAACATGGACGAGGTTCCACTGACTTTTGATATTCCTGTGAACCGCACTGTGGATACAACGGGAGCACGTACGGTGAATATTCGCACCACAGGGAATGAGAAGTCATCCTTCACTGTGGTTCTAGCTTGCCATGCTAATGGCCAGAAACTTCCACCCATGGTGATATTCAAAAGGAAGACCTTGCCAAAAGAGACCTTTCCAGCCGGCGTCATCATAAAAGCTAACTCGAAGGGATGGATGGATGAAGAAAAGATGAGCGAGTGGTTAAGGGAAGTTTACGCGAAGAGGCCGGGTGGCTTTTTTCACGCAGCTCCGTCCATGTTGATATACGACTCCATGCGCGCCCACATCACGCTGGTTTTTAATATATTATTAAAGTTTGACTGACCTATCTGACTGTTTTTTTGACATTCCCTTTAGCGCAGTTAGATGCGGCTTATAACACGGGGCGGCTTATAGGTGGACAAAGTTTTGAAATATGCCGTTCATTGAAGGCGCGGCTTATAACCCAGGGCGCCTTATGGTGCGGAAAATACGGTGTTTATATATATATATGTGTGTGTGTGTGTGTGTATATGTTACTCATCAGTTACTCGGTACTTAAGTAGTTTTTTCACAACATACTTTTTACTTTTACTCAAGTAAATATTTGGGTGACTACTCCTTACTTTTACTTGAGTAATAAATCTCTAAAGTAACAGTACTCTTACTTGAGTACAATTTCTGGCTACTCTACCCACCTCTGCTAATAATGTACCATTTTACCATATAACGTCCATATTTAGTACGACAGTTATACTGTCATATTGAATTCGACACTTAAAATGGTCAAAAATAAAAGGTCAATAACGATAAAAAAAAAAAAGGTTCAACTTTGATGTGTTCTCTTCGTGACGTCTGCACGGCGTTGCGAAAATGCATGAATATCTATTACTTGACTATCTTTACGCTGTCGTCGTGCCGAAAAGTCAACAAAATATATATATATATGATTATGATATGATTAACGAGGGGCTCATACAGACTGAGTTCGATCCAGTTAGCTGATATCGGCTAGTTAGCTGATATCGGCTAGTTAGCTGTAGTGAAGGCTTTAGCGGGCAACAGCCCTATGGCTAACAGCATGGCGGCGGGCTAGTGGGTTAGCCCAAATAGCTACTAAACCTCCGCTTGTTCGCCAATAGTCTAGCGTTGGAGCATTCCGGCCGGCTTGCAAATGGAAGCCTTTAACCACCTGGACCACTGTCGCCTCCCTGCCTGCATTGTTGCATCGCGGAGGAGGAGAAGAAGAACATACTTAAAGGAGGAGAAGAAGAAGAACATACTTAAGACGGAGGGCGGGATCCCCTTCTTCGGTGGTATAATGGCGGCGATAGTTTTTTGTAAGTGACGATTTGCTGTCTCCCCCACAGTCCAAATTCACAATTCGCACCCTCTGTCAACCACACAGCCATAAATAAAAAAAGTGACGTTTTCCACGGACTTGGAAATGAAACATGTCGAGAAACGCTCACCTCTGTTTTGACGTTCCGCTTTGACGTGGAGGAAATGGTATAACAAGTTGACTTGTGGCTGGGGGCTAAAGAAGCGCGGCTCTGGTTGGCTGACGGGGCCGCGGCGTCCGCCAATGGCGTGCGTCGACACTGGAGTTTGTGGTTCAAAAGTGCGGAAGTGCTGTCAGTGGCGTTATCTTCATTTCAAATAATAACCAGAGGTGGGTAGAGTAGCCAGAAATTGTACTCAAGTAAGAGTACTGTTACTTTAGAGATTTATTACTCAAGTAAAAGTAAGGAGTAGTCACCCAAATATTTACTTGAGTAAAAGTAAAAAGTATGTTGTGAAAAAACTACTCAAGTACTGAGTAACTGATGAGTAACATACACACACATACAGGTAAAAGCCAGTAAATTAGAATATTTTGAAAAACTTGATTTATTTCAGTAATTGCATTCAAAAGGTGTAACTTGTACATTATATTTATTCATTGCACACAGACTGATGCATTCAAATGTTTATTTCATTTAATTTTGATGATTTGAAGTGGCAACAAATGAAAATCCAAAATTCCGTGTGTCACAAAATTAGAATATTACTTAAGGCTAATACAAAAAAGGGATTTTTAGAAATGTTGGTCAACTGAAAAGTATGAAAATGAAAAATATGAGCATGTACAATACTCAATACTTGGTTGGAGCTCCTTTTGCCTCAATTACTGCGTTAATGCGGCGTGGCATGGAGTCGATGAGTTTCTGGCACTGCTCAGGTGTTATGAGAGCCCAGGTTGCTCTGATAGTGGCCTTCAACTCTTCTGCGTTTTTGGGTCTGGCATTCTGCATCTTCCTTTTCACAATACCCCACAGATTTTCTATGGGGCTAAGGTCAGGGGAGTTGGCGGGCCAATTTAGAACAGAAATACCATGGTCCGTAAACCAGGCACGGGTAGATTTTGCGCTGTGTGCAGGCGCCAAGTCCTGTTGGAACTTGAAATCTCCATCTCCATAGAGCAGGTCAGCAGCAGGAAGCATGAAGTGCTTTAAAACTTGCTGGTAGATGGCTGCGTTGACCCTGGATCTCAGGAAACAGAGTGGACCGACACCAGCAGATGACATGGCACCCCAAACCATCACCCAACCATGCAAATGTTGCATTTCCTTTGGAAATCGAGGTCCCAGAGTCTGGAGGAAGACAGGAGAGGCACAGGATCCACGTTGCCTGAAGTCTAGTGTAAAGTTTCCACCATCAGTGATGGTTTGGGGTGCCATGTCATCTGCTGGTGTCGGTCCACTCTGTTTCCTGAGATCCAGGGTCAACGCAGCCGTCTACCAGCAAGTTTTAGAGCACTTCATGCTTCCTGCTGCTGACCTGCTCTATGGAGATGGAGATTTCAAGTTCCAACAGGACTTGGCGCCTGCACACAGCGCAAAATCTACCCGTGCCTGGTTTACGGACCATGGTATTTCTGTTCTAAATTGGCCCGCCAACTCCCCTGACCTTAGCCCCATAGAAAATCTGTGGGGTATTGTGAAAAGGAAGATGCAGAATGCCAGACCCAAAAACGCAGAAGAGTTGAAGGCCACTATCAGAGCAACCTGGGCTCTCATAACACCTGAGCAGTGCCAGAAACTCATCGACTCCATGCCACGCCGCATTAACGCAGTAATTGAGGCAAAAGGAGCTCCAACCAAGTATTGAGTATTGTACATGCTCATATTTTTCATTTTCATACTTTTCAGTTGGCCAACATTTCTAAAAATCCCTTTTTTGTATTAGCCTTAAGTAATATTCTAATTTTGTGACACACGGAATTTTGGATTTTCATTTGTTGCCACTTCAAATCATCAAAATTAAATGAAATAAACATTTGAATGCATCAGTCTGTGTGCAATGAATAAATATAATGTACAAGTTACACCTTTTGAATGCAATTACTGAAATAAATCAAGTTTTTCAAAATATTCTAATTTACTGGCTTTTACCTGTATAATGTAGGAACCAGAATATTAATAACAGAAAGAAACAACCCTTTTGTGTGAATGAGTGTAAATGGGGGAGGGAGGTTTTTGGGGTTGGTGCACTAATTGTAAGTGCATCTTGTGTTTTTTATGTTGATTTAATTAAAAAATATATATATATATATTTTTTTTTTTAATTTCTTGTGCAGCCCGGTACCAATCGATCCACAGACCGGTACCGGGCCGCGGCCCGGTGGTTGGGGATCACTGTCATACATCACATATTCAGCAAATTATGTGAATTACGGTACTTTATTAATACTTATCTATTCATGTGAACTTTATCATGTATAGTGCATCCGGAAAGTATTCACAACGCTTCACTTTTTCCATATTTTGTTATGTTATGCGGGCCAGATCCGGCCCTCAAATAACTTATCTATGGCCCCCGGGATGATATTTGATTAGTATTACAACCGGCCCGCAGGTTGTAATACTAGGTTCGTGCAAAACTAGGCTGTTTTGCACGCACCAATACTTCATTAGTGTTGGCGCTATACATTTTTAAAATGGGGTCCCAGGGACCCCATCAGGTCATAAAAATGGGGTCCCACAGTACATTTTTGGGGTCCCACTTTTTTGTAACCGTTTTGAAAACAAGTGATAAATGTATGCATTATCCTGTTATATCTCACATTCTATATTGAGTTTTGGAAAAAGGTTGTCATAAACGTTACTTAATTCATTAAAAAAATAATACAAAAGAAAACAAATTGTTATGCATATGTAAATGTATTCAGTTATAAACATTCATTCACTTTCTTCTTTCCTTCATGGATCTAAACTTTACCGCTGCCGGTATTTGTTTCTATATTTTTATTGTAATATTTTCAGAATGTGTTTCCTCAATTTTTGGCCAAAGTAAGACAAAGGAAACAATCTGAAGTTGTCTTTAATTTTTAGTTTTAATGCCATGATATTAATAGTCCGACCCGCGTGTGCACAGATTTTTCTCCATGCGGCCCCTGAGCTAAAATGAGTTTGACACCCCTGGGTTATAGCCTTATTCTAAAATAGAATCCATTCATTTTTGTCTTTAAAATTCTACACAAAGTATCTCATTATGACAATGTGAAAACGTTTTTTTAGAGCTTTTTGCAAATGTATTAACAATACAAAACCAAGAAGTGACATTATTATTCACAGCCTTTACTGTATACTTTATTACTGCATATTTGGCAGATATTAAAGTATTTTTGAATCAGTTGAAACAGCATACACCTGAGCTCACTTTTGAGTTTCATGGCAAGGGCTGTGAATACTTTTGCACTTAAATGTGATTTCTTAGTTGTTTTATATTTAATAGGCAAAAATCTCAAAGAAAACTTCACATTGTCATAACAGAAAATGAACTTATTTCATTTTGGAATAATGCTGTAACATAACAAAAAATAGAAAAAGTCAAATGTTGTGAATACTTTCCGGATGCACCGAATTTATTAGTGTTGCAGATTGAGTACAGGAAGTAAACACGTGCTAGCAAATACTATGAACCGGAAAAGGTGTAGGATTAAATAAGGTCCGTGTACCTTCCATTCTTAAAATGTCCATTTCTGAAACACAAATCAAAAAACAAAGTTAGGGCCGTTTTTCGATTTTTACTATACAGGTAAAAGCCAGTAAATTAGAATATTTTGAAAAACTTGATTTATTTCAGTAATTGCATTCAAAAGGTGTAACTTGTACATTATATTTATTCATTGCACACAGACTGATGCATTCAAATGTTTATTTCATTTAATTTTGATGATTTGAAGTGGCAACAAATGAAAATCCAAAATTCCGTGTGTCACAAAATTAGAATATTACTTAAGGCTAATACAAAAAAGGGATTTTTAGAAATGTTGGCCAACTGAAAAGTATGAAAATGAAAAATATGAGCATGTACAATACTCAATACTTGGTTGGAGCTCCTTTTGCCTCAATTACTGCGTTAATGCGGCGTGGCATGGAGTCGATGAGTTTCTGGCACTGCTCAGGTGTTATGAGAGCCCAGGTTGCTCTGATAGTGGCCTTCAACTCTTCTGCGTTTTTGGGTCTGGCATTCTGCATCTTCCTTTTCACAATACCCCACAGATTTTCTATGGGGCTAAGGTCAGGGGAGTTGGCGGGCCAATTTAGAACAGAAATACCATGGTCCGTAAACCAGGCACGGGTAGATTTTGCGCTGTGTGCAGGCGCCAAGTCCTGTTGGAACTTGAAATCTCCATCTCCATAGAGCAGGTCAGCAGCAGGAAGCATGAAGTGCTCTAAAACTTGCTGGTAGACGGCTGCGTTGACCCTGGATCTCAGGAAACAGAGTGGACCGACACCAGCTGGACTGCTGCTGAGTGGTCCAAAGTCATGTTTTCTGACGAAAGCAAATTTTGCATTTCCTTTGGAAATCGAGGTCCCAGAGTCTGGAGGAAGACAGGAGAGGCACAGGATCCACGTTGCCTGAAGTCTAGTGTAAAGTTTCCACCATCAGTGATGGTTTGGGGTGCCATGTCATCTGCTGGTGTCGGTCCACTCTGTTTCCTGAGATCCAGGGTCAACGCAGCCGTCTACCAGCAAGTTTTAGAGCACTTCATGCTTCCTGCTGCTGACCTGCTCTATGGAGATGGAGATTTCAAGTTCCAACAGGACTTGGCGCCTACACACAGCGCAAAATCTACCCGTGCCTGGTTTACGGACCATGGTATTTCTGTTCTAAATTGGCCCGCCAACTCCCCTGACCTTAGCCCCATAGAAAATCTGTGGGGTATTGTGAAAAGGAAGATGCAGAATGCCAGACCCAAAAACGCAGAAGAGTTGAAGGCCACTATCAGAGCAACCTGGGCTCTCATAACACCTGAGCAGTGCCAGAAACTCATCGACTCCATGCCACGCCGCATTAACGCAGTAATTGAGGCAAAAGGAGCTCCAACCAAGTATTGAGTATTGTACATGCTCATATTTTTCATTTTCATACTTTTCAGTTGGCCAACATTTCTAAAAATCCCTTTTTTGTATTAGCCTTAAGTAATATTCTCATTTTGTGACACACGGAATTTTGGATTTTCATTTGTTGCCACTTCAAATCATCAAAATTAAATGAAATAAACATTTGAATGCATCAGTCTGTGTGCAATGAATAAATATAATGTACAAGTTACACCTTTTGAATGCAATTACTGAAATAAATCAAGTTTTTCAAAATATTCTAATTTACTGGCTTTTACCTGTATATGGCAGATTTTAAAACAAACAAAAAAGGGTTGATTTTCATTAAAATATTGCCATGAAATAGATTTTTGTGCCGTTTTCCTATTATGGATTTTTATTTTTCCAGATAAACACAAAAATCCAATTCATGTTCATCCAAAATGCAAAAATGTGTGTTTATCTGTGTGATGACAAATTGAACCGGAAGCAGTATTTAAGCTTTTCTTTTGTGTTTAGCATGATTTTAGCATAACGCTAACACCTTTGTTCAGCAGGAGTTCTAGTGTCTTTTTTTTTTTTTTTAAAGTGTCATTAAATAGTTGTCCAATTTTTGTTTGAGAAATAAAAATAGAAAAAATGGCCGATAATTCGTTTTTTGATTTGCATTGTTACCGTTATGCTAAAAACACGCTAAACGCGAAGGAAAAACTCAAATACTGCTTCCGGTTGAATTTGTCATCACACATGTAAACACACATTTTTGCATTTTGGATTAACATGAATTTGATTTTTGCGTTTATCTGGAAAAATTAAAATCCATAAAAGGAAAACATCACAAAATCCAATTGTATGGCAACATTTGAATGAAAATCAACCCTTTTTAGTTTGTCTTAAAATCTGTCATATACAATAAAAAAATAGAAAAACGGCCCTAATTTAGTTTTTTGATTTGCGTTTCAGAATTGGAAATAAAATAAACAGAAGGTACACAAACCAAATAAGGTCCTCTTCTTCCTACCCCTTTTTGCACATGTGGAAGTGGAAGTGCGACACTGTCAGTATGTGATGTACCACATTTTAATTGTATTCATGTCTGAAATATACTAATACCATAACCTTTAATACAAAATTGCAGCTCGATATTTACACTTCTCTAATTATTTATTCATTCATAGCAATGATCATATTTATTTCTCGGTCATGTATCCTATAGTTTTTTGTTTTTTTTGTTTTCATGAAAGGTAAAAGTAACATACAATAGTGATACATTGTAATAGCCATAGCAATTGTTGTGTAGTTTTGCTAAATTATTGGCCACTTGGCGAGTCCATTCCGCCGATTATTCTTTTCAGCATCATACAGTATGTAACCTAAGGAAATTAGAATTACACTATAATTCAACTAGAAAAAAATAGAATTAGAATCATTTAAAATATTTGTTTATATATTTTAATTTTTTTGTTGCCACAGCTGTTACATATACTGTAATATTGTACATGGTAATTGGGATTTGTTATATATTCTATATATTATATCATTTATATATTATATACTGTATGTATAGAATGTAAATATTATCATATATGTTATATTTTCTATTGCCACTATGGTACACTTTTAGTATACTTTATACCTTTTGTTTTCACCCTCTTCTTGTGCCCTTGTGTGCATTATCCTTTCCATCCTTTGTAACTAAGCTATTGGGTGGAACAATTTCCCCTGGGGATCAAGTCTAAATAATTCCATTTGGAGAAATAATGCACCTATAATATCAAATTATTGTAAAAACTTAATTAATCTATTAGTAACAATTTTCTTAACCCAGTGCTTTTTTTGGTTAGCCTATTTTGATAGGGAAAAATACCACGATATTAATACTGAAAAAACAAAAGCATATGTGGGTTCCATGTAAATATTAGTTATTTTAATTGTTTAAATGAAAACAATTCTAATTAAAGCTGCAAGCAGCATTGGTCGGGCCCGCATATTTGGCAGGTGCTAGTCCTAAGTGTCCCAATACTTTTGTTCAGTTTTCGTCATAAGTGTCCCAATACTTTTGTCTACTTTTAGTCCGAATTCTCCCAATACTTTTGTCTAGTGTACCTACCTTGTCTGCATTGTGTGGGCACGCTGGTGCTTCCTGCTTTTAAGCAGCCTTCTTGAAAAAACAGCAGCATCAGCGCAGCGGCTCTTTGAAGGGTCATAAAATCAAAACCGGAGCCGGTATTAAAACTCTTTCGATAACTTTTAATCAAAAGGGTTCAATCTCTCTCCTGTGTTAGTTTGAAGCCGAAACAACAAACACGCTCAGAGGAGATAATGTTTGAAGAAAGGTGACCGGTTTTTACAAAAATGTTGTGTTGAAGGGGGAATAGCAAGCTTCTTGTAGATTTTTGCTGGGGGTTGTCAATTTATGAAATGTAGGTCTAAGTGAGACCTACATAGAGGTTTTTGTTTCATGTCTCTCCGACCTTCCCAGTGGGAGTTACAGGCAGTTATGTCATTTTTTCTCCCGAGGAACAGTTTTTTCTCCGTTTTATTAAAAAATTGCTCTAGAGCGCAATTTTTAAATTTGGGGTTAGGTTTTTTTATTAGATCACAATTTTTGCCAGTCCTGATGTGTGCGTTCAGTTTGGTGAGTTTTGAAGCATGTTAAGGGGGTCAAATTACAGCTCGAAAAGGCAAAAGTGACTGTTTTTGGTACTTTTTTGTCTTGAAGGGGGAATTGTCAACTTCCTGTTGATTTTTGCCCGAGGATATACAATTATGAAAACTAGGTCTAAGTCAAACCTACATAGAGGTTTTTGTTTCATGTCTCTCCGACCTTCCTAGTGGGAGTTACAGGCAGTCTAGTTTTCTTTTTTTCCTAGGGGGCGCTAAAGCGCAATTTTGAGTTTTGGGGTTCAGTTTTTTTATTAAAAGACAATTTTCGCAGTGGGTCAAATATGGTGAGTTTTGAAGCATGTTAAGTGGGTCAAATTAGTGCTCAAAGAGGCGGCGGAAGAATAATAATAAAGAAAGAATAAAACCTTACAAATTCAATAGGTCCTTATGTCCCATTGCATAAGGACTCCCTGTGGGAGTCCTTATGCAATGGGACATGCGGGCCCTAATTATTGCACTGAATATCCCATATACAACATGACAATCAACACGGCAAGTAAAAAAATTAGGAGGTAGAGAACGTGACAGAAAGGTGAATAAAAATGTGGCTTAATCGAGCCCGTAAAAGAGAGATTTCAATAAATCTTTCATTGTCAGTCTTCGGCCCGGAGGGACATTTGTAAATTGGCCTTCTCGTCCTCCTTCATCCATAAAGTCCTTGTGTTGGTTGAGTGAGGCAGGGTGAAATAAATTGAAGAGAAAAGATGTCCTTGATGCTTCCAACGTCAAGTGTCGAAGCTTTTAGTCACTTTTGACTGTCCTTTTTTCTACTGCAAGGAAAGTTGAATAATGACGGCCGCTACTTTAAAATGTACGTTACTTTCAGTGATTCCACTGCAGCAAGGGAGGAAAATTTTGCATTTCCTTTGGAAATCGAGGTCCCAGAGTCTGGAGGAAGACAGGAGAGGCACAGGATCCACGTTGCCTGAAGTCTAGTGTAAAGTTTCCACCATCAGTGATGGTTTGGGGTGCCATGTCATCTGCTGGTGTCGGTCCACTCTGTTTCCTGAGATCCAGGGTCAACACAGCTGTCTACCAGCAAGTTTTAGAGCACTTCATGCTTCCTGCTGCTGACCTGCTCTATGGAGATGGAGATTTCAAGTTCCAACAGGACTTGGCGCCTGCACACATCGCAAAATCTACCCGTGCCTGGTTTACGGACCATGGTATTTCTGTTCTAAATTGGCCCGCCAACTCCCCTGACCTTAGCCCCATAGAAAATCTGTGGGGTATTGTGAAAAGGAAGATGCAGAATGCCAGACCCAAAAACGCAGAAGAGTTGAAGGCCACTATCAGAGCAACCTGGGCTCTCATAACACCTGAGCAGTGCCAGAAACTCATCGACTCCATGCCACGCCGCATTAACGCAGTAATTGAGGCAAAAGGAGCTCCAACCAAGTATTGAGTATTGTACATGCTCATATTTTTCATTTTCATACTTTTCAGTTGGCCAACATTTCTAAAAATCCCTTTTTTGTATTAGCCTTAAGTAATATTCTAATTTTGTGAAACACGGAATTTTGGATTTTCATTTGTTGCCACTTCAAATCATCAAAATTAAATGAAATAAACATTTGAATGCATCAGTCTGTGTGCAATGAATAAATATAATGTACAAGTTACACCTTTTGAATGCAATTACTGAAATAAATCAAGTTTTTCAAAATATTCTAATTTACTGGCTTTTACCTGTATATATATGTATGAAATACTTGACTTGGTGAATTCTAGCTGTCAATATACTCCTCCCCTCTTAACCACGCCCCCAACCACGCCCCGCCCCACCCCGACCACGACCCCACCCCTCACCTCCCGAAATCGGAGGTCTCAAGGTTGGCAAGTATGGCTTAAAGTCCCATGAAGGAACTTCACATGTTTACATTTGCACAATTCATCATATCTGAAAAGGAGTAGGAAAAAGCAGAGTTTATTAATCCCAGCAGTTTCTCCTTACATAATACTGGTAATCCAACGTATGCTAAGTAAAAAAAAAAAGTGCCGAGTCAACAGTCTGTCCTTCAGGTTATGTGATTTGTTCCTCCGCAAAGACAGCGTTCACTGTCCCTTGTGACTTTTACCGACGCCGTCAAACATCCTCCGCGCTTTTATTCAATCTGCACGACTGTTTACCCGCCGCCCGGACACTTATCCAGTTGGCTCTCCTCGGCATCGAGCGCCGCCATCGTGCCGCATGAACTATTACATTTACAGAAGGAGAGTCAATCCCGCCGAGCCCCCGTGTGCCCCGCCGACCCCACGCAGGATGAGCGACTCCTCCAGACTGCTGAACCAGACGCCAAATGGTATTAAAGAGCTGGAGCGCCGCCAGACGGGCCTCACATCGCAGAATCTAATTATTCGACCTTGAAGTAAAAGCCTTCACAGAGTGCTGTGGCGGCCATCTTTTGTGTTGTTTTGTTGTCTGTTCTTTGTCTCTGTAGTTGTTGTGCTGTTTACATGACAGTAAAGTAGCAATGGACTTGTAATACTTATCTTTATTGTTTGCTGCTAACCGTTAGCATGACTAGGAATGGGTACCTTTCACATTTTAATCAATATGATACCAACTGCCAGAACCTGCACTGCAAAAAGTCAGTGTTCAAAAACAAGAAAAAAAAAATGAGGGGTATTTTATTTGAACTAAGCAAAATTATCTACCAATAGAACAAGCAAATTTGGCTTGTCAAGACTTTCCAAAACAAGTAAAACAAGCAGCATTGGTCGGGCCCGCGTATTTGGCAGGTGCTAGTCCTAAGTGTCCCAATACTTTTGTCAAGTTTTAGTCCCAAGTGTCCCAATACTTTTGTCAAGTTTTAGTCCCAATTATCCCAATACTTTTGTCCAGTTTTCGGCCTAAATGTCCCAATACTTTTGTCCAGTGGTAGTCATAAGTGTCCCAATACTTTTGTCTACTTTTAGTCCGAAGTGTCCCAAGACTTTTGTCTAGTGTACCTACCTTGTCTGCATTGTGTGGGCACGCTGGTGCTTCCTGCTTTTAAACAGCCATCTTAAAAAAACAGCAGCGCAGCAGCATCAGCGCAGCGGGTCTTTGAAGGCTCATAAAATCAAAACCGGAGCAGTTATAAAAATTATTTCGATAAGTTTTATTTGGAAGGGTTCAATCTCTCTCCTGTGTTAGTTTGAAGCCGAAACGACAAACGCGCTCAGAGGAGATAATGTTTGAAGAGAAGTGACCGGTTTATAAAAAAAATTTGTTTTGAAGGGGAAATTGCAAACTTCCTGTTGATTTTTGCTGAGGGTTGTCAATCTATTTTAGCCAGTCCTGATGTGTGTGTTCAGTTTGGTGAGTTTTGAAGCATGTTAAGGGGGTCAAATTACAGCTCAAAGAGGCAAAAGTGACTGTGTTTAGTACTTTTTTGTCTTGAAGGGGGAATTGCCAACTTCCTGTTGATTTTTGCCCGAGAATATACTATTATGAAATCTAGGTCTAAGTCACACCTACATAAAGGTTTTTGTTTCATGTCTCTCCGACCTTCCTAGTGGGAGTTACAGGCAGTCTAGTTTTTTTTTTCCGTAGGGGGCGCTAGAGCGCAGTTTTGAGGTTTGGTTTTTTGATAAAACGTTTTGCCGTATATTACTGATGTGTGTGTAAAATTTGGTGAGTTTTGAAGTATGTTAGGGGGGTCAAATTACAGCGCAAAGTTGCGGAATAATAATAATAATAATAATTAAAGCTGCAAGCAGCGTTGGTTGGGCCCGCGTATTTGGCAGGTGCTAGTCCTAAGTGTCCCAATACTTTTGTCTACTTTTAGTCTGAAGTGTCCCAAGACTTTTGTCTAGTGTACCTACCTTGTCTGCATTGTGTGGGCACGTTGGTGCTTCCTGCTTTTGAGCAGCCATCTTAAAAAAACAGCACCGCAGGAGCATCAGTGCAGCGGGTCTTTGAAGGGTCATAAAATCAAAACCGGAGCAGGTATCACAACTCTTTCGCCAACTTTTAATCAGAAGGGTTCAATCTCTCTCCTGTGTTAGTTTGAAGCCGAAACAACAAACGGGCTCAGAGGAGATAATTTTTGAAGAAAGGTGACCGGTTTTTACAAAAATGTTGTGTTGAAGGGGGAATAGCAAACTTCCTGTATATTTTTGCTGGGGGTTGTCAATTTATGAAATGTAGGTCTAAGGGAGACCTACATAGAGGTTTTTGTTTCATCTCTCTCCGACTTTCCCAGTGGGAGTTACAGGCAGTTTTGTCAGATTTTTCATCCGAGGAGCAGTTTTTTGTGCGTTTTATTAAAAAATTGCTGTAGAGCACAATTTTTAGATTTGGGGTTAGGTTTTTTCATTAGATCACAGTTTTAGCCAGTCCTGATGTGTGTGTTCAGTTCGGTGAGTTTTGAAGCATGTTAAGGGGGTCAAATTACAGTGCAAAGAGGCAAATGTGACTGTTTTTAGTACTTTTTTGTCTTGAAGGGGGAATTGCTAACTTCCTGTTGATTTTAGCCCGAGAATGTACCATTATGAAAGTTAGGTCTGAGTCAGACCTACATAGAGGATTTTGTTTCATGTCTTTCCGACCTTCCTAGTGGGAGTTACAGGCAGTCTAGTTTTTTTTTTTCCTAGGGGGCGCTAGAGCGCAATTTTGATTATTGCAGTTTTTTTTTTTTTATTAAAAGACAATTTTCGCAGGTCCTGATGTGTGGGTCAAATTTGGTGAGTTTTGAAGCATGTTAAGTGGGTCAAATTAGTGCTCAAAGAGGCGGCGGAAGAATAAAGAAAGAATAAAGAATAATAATAAAACCTTAGAAATACAATAGGTCCTTATGTCCCATTGCGGGCCCTAATAATAATAAGAAAGAATAAAACCTTACAAATTCAATAGGTCCTTATGTCCCATTGCATAAGGACTCCCTTTGGGAGTCCATTTGCAATGGGCCATGCGGGCCCTAATAATAATAATAAAGAATAAAACCTTACAAATTCAATAGGTCCTTATGTCCCATTGCATAAGGACTCCCTTTGGGAGTCCTTATGCAATGGGCCATGCGGGCCCTAATTAGCTAACCTCAATGAACCCAAAGATACCTTAAAATAAGTATATTCTCACTAATAACAAGTGCACTTTTCTTGGTAGAAAAAAAAGAGACCCTTTTGCTCAATATGTTGAAAAATATTCTTAAATGAAGTAAATGCTAGTGCCATTATCTTGACATAATGATATGCGCTCGGCATCATGATTTTTTTTTTCACGCTTGAAGTAAGAATTTATTACTTTAAAAAAGTAGTTTTATACTTGTGAGTGTTGATGACACAGCTTTGCAACACTTGATATTCTAGTTTCAAGCATGTTTTACTCAATATAGGTCATCAAATCTCAGCAACAAGCTGTAATATCTTACTGAGATCATTTAGGACCAAAACACTTAAAACAAGTAAAACACTCTAACATAAAATCTGCTTAGTGAGAAGAATTATCTTATCAGACAGAAAATAAGCAAATATCACCCTTATTAGAGATATTTCATCTTACAAACCCCGTTTCCATATGAGTTGGGAAATTGTGTTAGATGTAAATATAAACGGAATACAATGATTTGCAAATCCTTTTCAACCCATATTCAGTTGAATGCACTACAAAGACAACATATTTGATGTTCAAACTCATAAACATTTTTTTTGTGCAAATAATCATTAACTTTAGAATTGGATGCCAGCAACACGTGACAAAGAAGTTGGGAAAGGTGGCAATAAATACTGATAAAGTTGAGGAATGCTCATCAAACACTTATTTGGAACATCCCACAGGTGAACAGGCAAATTGGGAACAGGTGGGTGCCATGATTGGGTACAAAAGTAGATTCCATGAAATGCTCAGTCGTTCACAAACAAGGATGGGGCGAGGGTCACCACTTTGTCAACAAATGCGTGAGCAAATTGTTGAACAGTTTAAGAAAAACCTTTCTCAACCAGCCATTGCAAGGAATTTAGGGATTTCACCATCTACGGTCCGTAATATCATCAAAGGGTTCAGAGAATCTGGAGAAATCACTGCACGTAAGCAGCTAAGCCCGTGACCTCCCATCCCTCATGCTGTACTGCATCAACAAGCGACATCAGTGTGTAAAGGATATCACCACTTGGGCTCAGGAACACTTCAAAAACCCACTGTCAGTAACTACAGTTGGTCACTACATCTGTAAGTGCAAGTTAAAACTCTCCTATGCAAGGCGAAAACCGTTTATCAACAACACCCAGAAACGCCGTCGGCTTCGCTGGGCCTGAGCTCATCTAAGATGGACTGATACAAAGTGGAAAAGTGTTCTGTGGTCTGACGAGTCCACATTTCAAATTGTTTTTGGAAACTGTGGACGTCGTGTCCTCCGGACCGAAGAGGAATGGTACCATCCGGATTGTTATAGGCGCAAAGTGTAAAAGCCAGCATGTGTGATGGTATGGGGGTGTATTAGTGCCCAAGACATGGGTAACTTACACATCTGTGAAGGCGCCATTAATGCTGAAAGGTACATACAGGTTTTGGAGCAACATATGTTGCCATCCAAGCAACGTTACCATGGACGCCCCTGCTTATTTCAGCAAGACAATGCCAAGCCACGTGTTACATCAACGTGGCTTCATAGTAAAAGAGTGCGGGTACTAGACTGGCCTGCCTGTAGTCCAGACATTGAAAATGTGTGGCGCATTATGAAGCCTAAAATAGCACAACAGACTGTTGAACAATTTAAGCTGTACATCAAGCAAGAATGGGAAAGAATTCCACCTGAGAAGCTTAAAAAATGTGTCTCCTCAGTTCCCAAACGTTTACTGAGTGTTGTTAAAAGGAAAGGCCATGTAACACAGTGGTGAACATGCCCTTTCCCAACTACTTTGGCACGTGTTGCAGCCATGAAATTCTAAGTTAATGATTATTTGCAAAAAAAAAAATAAAGTTTATGAGTTTGATCATCAAATATGTTGTCTTTGTAGCATATTCAATTGAATATGGGTTGAAAAGGATTTGCAAATCATTGTATTCCGTTTATATTTACATGTAACACAATTTCCCAACTCATATGGAAACGGGGTTTGTACTTTAAGTATTGCATTTATTACACACCAGCTGTTTGATTGTGACATGCATCCTAGTTGTAGAGGTGTTGAAATCGCCATGTAAAATAGTCATCAGTAGCATCCATCCATCCATCTTCTTCCGCTTATCCGAGGTCGGGTCGCGGGGGCAGCAGCCTAAGCAGGGAAGCCCAGACTTCCCTCTCCCCAGCCACTTCGTCCAGCTCCTCCCGGGGGATCCCGAGGCGTTCCCAGGCCAGCCGGGAGACATAGTCTTCCCAACGTGTCATGGGTCTTCCTCGTGGCCTCCTACCGGTCGGACGTGCCCTAAACACCTCCCTAGGGAGGCGTTCGGGTGGCATCCTGACCAGATGCCCGAACCACCTCATCTGGCTCCTCTCCATGTGGAGGAGCAGCGGCTTTACTTTAAGCTCCCCCCGGATGACAGAGCTTCTCACCCTATCTCTAAGGGAGAGCCCCGCCACCCGGCGGAGGAAACTCATTTGGGCCGCTTGTACCCGTGATCTTGTCCTTTCGGTCATAACCCAAAGCTCATGACCATAGGTGAGGATGGGAACATAGATCGACCGGTAAATTGAGAACTTTGCCTTCCGGCTCAGCTCCTTCTTCACCACAACGGATCGATACAGCGTCCGCATTACTGAAGACGCCGCACCGATCCGCCTGTCGATCTCACGATCCACTCTTCCCTCACTTGTGAACAAGACTCCGAGGTACTTGAACTCCTCCACTTGGGGCAAGATCTCCTCCCCAACCCGGAGATGGCACTCCACCCTTTTCCGGGCGAGAACCATGGACTCGGACTTGGAGGTGCTGATTCTCAAATCAGGAGCATGTCTATGGAAAATCCAACGTAACTTAAAGCTGCGACCAGCGTTGAACGGGCCCTGGCCCCCCCTTGCACATCAGGGTTTACACAAGTCAGCGGGCACGCATGGCGCATGCGATCACGTCTTAACGGGTGATCTGACCCACCACCAAAAATTTCAGGAATACTAACATGCTTAAGTTAGCATGTTAACAGTTAACACGTATCAAGTGCCAAGTTCTATGACTCTGAGGTGTACGGCTACAATTTAGCTAAAAAAGTGATGTAAAGAAAGCAAAAGTTGAAGTAGCTCGTTCTTAATATATCCTAAACTATCTTATTTACGACACTTCAAAGTGTAGTAACTTTTATGGCAATATTTTAATGAAAATCAACCCTTTTTTGTTTGTTTTCAAATCTGCCGTATATAGTAAAAATCGAAAAAACGGCCCTAACTTTGTTTTTTGATTGGCGTTTCAGAATTGGAATTAGAATGAACGGACGGTACACGGACCATTTTTTTATAATGCATTCTAAATATTAAATAAACTTAAATAAAAGTCAGCGGAGCCAATGGGAGCTCCACTTTTTCGCCCATAAAATCCAATAAATAACCATCCAAAAAGCGCCAACAATACCCCATTTACATTTCGTGACTCGAATATTAACCAAGTATTAGTGACATTGTTATTATAAGTGCTAACGCAGACGAACAATTTCGACATGATCGACGCAGAGCTATTTCCTCGCTTCCTTGCTCCCTCGAAGTTTATTATAGACAGTGTTGGGACTAACGCGTTACTGTAACGCCGTTACTATCGGCGGTAACTAGTAATCTAACGCGTTATTTTTTATATTCAGTAACTCAGTTACCGTTACTACATGATGCGTTACTGCGTTATTTTGCGTTATTTTTTATGTAGTATCGGCTAGAAACTGAGAAGATCTGAGTGTTGCAGCGCTGCTGAAGAGGCGACAAAAAAGAGGCGCGCCGCGCGCTGTCTGTGTGTACGTGTGTGTGTGTGTGTGTGTGTGTGTGTGTGTGTGGGAGGGGGCGTGTCTGTGTCTACTATCAAGACGTCATGACGAACCCCGAAGCCGAGTTTCTTAAAATGGAGATATTTTCAGTACGTTTCTTTTATCGACCACAAAGAAAAGAACATTTTAGTTGAATGTAAGTTTCAAATCTGCTGAAACAGCGACAAAAACAACATGCTTCGACGAAGCTAGTAAAGAGACACACAGCGGCTGGATTTGAATGAGGCACTGCACACTGAAGGTACACACACTCTGTCAATTCTCTTATATACTCTTTCATTTTAGACTTTTAGAGTGTTTGATTATCACATCACTCTAAATGTTTAGACTATAAAGTTCACAAACCTAAAGAGGGATACTAGTGGGCCAGGCTAATATTTCCTTTTCTCTAAACTAAGTGGGGAAATGTGTAGAGTGTTCTGGGCTTCAGACATGATTTTATTTCACAATTCCTTGAGAGAAAAAAACGCCTGGTTAGGCTTTATGTATGTAGTGTGTGCCTTTCTTGTTTTACAGCTATGTTGTTATTATGCTGTTTGTTACTTATGTATGTTAAGTTGCAGCTATTTAAAATAGTTTTGTCAATTTGTTCTGGTCTGAAACAAATTGGCCCTTTAAAACATATCTTTGTCTTTGTGTGTTGTATGTAGAGCACATTGCTTAGCAGAGTTCAGTGATGCAAATGCATGTCAAGTTGATCAACAGATTGTATTATTCTCCAGTGCAATAACAGTACTGAAATGAAGGCTAAAAGGGCATTAAATGGGGCCTTAAAAAAATTAAAAAATATAAATAAGTAACTAAATAGTTACTTTTCACAGTAACGCATTACTTTTTGGTTTAAGTACCGTATTTTCCGCACTATAAGGCGCACCTAAAAACCACAAATGTTCTCAAAAGCTGACAGTGCGGCTTATAACCCGGTGCGCTTTATATATGGATAAATATTAAGATTCATTTTCATAAAGTTTCGGTCTCGCAACTTCGGTAAACAGCCGCCATCTTTTTTCCCGGTAGAACAGGAAGCGCTTCTTCTTCTACGCAAGCAACCGCCAAGGTAAGCACCCGCCCCCATAGAACAGGAAGCGCTCCTTCTTCTACTGTAAGCAACCACCCGCCCGCGTAGAAGAAGAAAAAGTGCGCGGATATACCGTACGTTTCATTTCCTTTGTGTGTTTACATCTGTAAAGACCACAAAATGGCTCCTACTAAGCGACAAGGATCCGGTTCATGAAAAGACGCAATCTCTCCATCCGCACACGGATTACTATTTCACAGCAACTGATATTCCTGTGAACCGCACTGTGGATACAACGGGAGCACGTACGGTGAATATTCGCACCACAGGGAATGAGAAGTCATCCTTCACTGTGGTTCTAGCTTGCCATGCTAATGGCCAGAAACTTCCACCCATGGTGATATTCAAAAGGAAGACCTTGCCAAAAGAGACCTTTCCAGCCGGCGTCATCATAAAAGCTAACTCGAAGGGATGGATGAAGAAAAGATGAGCGAGTGGTTAAGGTAAGTTTAAGTTTACGCGAAGAGGCCGGGTGGCTTTTTTCACGCAGCTCCGTCCATGTTGATATACGACTCCATGCGCGCCCACATCACGCTGGTTTTAATATATTATTAAAGTTTGACTGACCTATCCGACTGTTTTTTTGACATTCCTTTAGCGCAGTTAGATGCGGCTTACAACACGGGGCGGCTTATAGGTGGACAAAGTTTTGAAATATGCCGTTCATTGAAGGCGCGGCTTATAACCCAGGGCGCCTTATGGTGCGGAAAATACAGTATATATTTTTTCCCTTCTTTATTATGCATGTTCGGCTGGTGCGACTTATACTCCGAAAAATACGGTATTTGTATTAAAATAGGTCATGTTCAACCCAGTAAATTGATTTTGAATATCTGAGTTTAAGACACAGGTGTCAAACTCAAGGCCCGCGAAAGCCTGGAAAAAATGGGTTTAATAAAATACTTTATATATATATATATATATATATATATATATTTTTTTTTTTTTTACAAAATGCATTCGTTCTTTCAATTTTGACTGAAAAAAAAATTTCATATTTTAAACTTTAATATCTGATCATGCCAATTATATTTTATACTGTATTGCAAAACAATTTTTTGTGGGATAAAAACAAATAGTTAAATATCTGCTTGTCACCTTTATTTATGATTTTAAAGAAAGTTATACATAAAAAAAAAATCTAATCAAATGCATATGCATTTTGATTAATCATGATTAATCAGAGGTTAGTAATTAATTTTTAAAAAGCGGCCCTCTGAAAACAGCCATTTCTGCGATGTGGCCCTCAATGAAAATAAGGTTGACACCAAGGCCGGCCCGTGGCATAGGCCGTATAGGCAAATGCTAAGGGCGCCGTCCATCAGGGGGCGCCACGCCAGTGCCACAAATGTTGGAGAAAAAAAAAAAAAAAGTTGGTACTATTATTTCTAAATACAAAAAATAATCCCACGTTAATTAAAATGCAAAGTAAAGCCTATTTAATAGAAATATTATTTGTTACAACATTACCCAACGCCCCCTCCCTTCCCGTATCATGACTCTTTTTGGACGTCACCACATCAAAAAATCAACACAAGATGTCAAAACGGCCAAAACTGTCAGGTGCCCAGGGAAGAAAAAAAGAGAAAAGAAGAGGAAGAGAAACGAGAAAAAGACAGAGGTAGCAGGTAGGTAACGTTAGCCTACATGAAATTATTTGTCTGTTACAGAATGTGATAGTAACCTGGCTTTTTAGCATTAAGCTAATGTTACATGACTCGGCAATTGCTAATCAATAAATAGCTAGTTCTGTTTTAACGTCGGGTTAATATTGTGGAGGGGGCTAAATTGTTATGGAAAATAATAATGTAACGTTAGGTAATTACAGTACTCCCACCTTACATTCCTCAGGGACATTTGTATTAGATCTTTTAAGCAGGTGTTTTTTGTTTACATTGTTATTGCCTTCTGGTTAGCTAATGTTTGCCCTGCAGGTAATAGTCACTTTTCCACCCCTTTATATATTAGGTATAGTTGTAAGCCTAGTTGTTAAAGTGCACATCATTAATGTTAATTAAGCAATATGTATGTAAAAAATATTGTATTTCATATATTCATTTTTTTTATTTTTTGCATTCATTTATTTATTCATATTTTTTTTTATCTTGTTAACTATTCTGATTGTTAATTTGCTTTCTTTAAGTTAAAAAAAAGGTCAAAGACAAAGCTATTCGGTTTCTTGTGAGTATATACACTTCACTGCCGATGTGGGGGGGGGCGCCACCTAAAATCTTGCCTAGGGCGCCAGATTGGTTAGGGCCGGGCCTGGTTGACACCCCTGGTTTAAGACAACTAATAAGTCTTTAATTCATGCATATCATTAAAAAAAAACAACGTGAATGCTAAGAAAGTCGCATCCAAGTGTGCACCAAGTACCTTTTTTTACATTTGCAGTCTGGACCAGCGTACCGAACCACAAGTGTGAAAGCAGCCACATTGATTTTTTTTGTCCTTTATACCTCTCTATCTCTCTATGGGTATGATTTAGATTGAAGTTTATGAATAAGTGCCAGAGAACAGACTTTGGAAGGACAAAGTATAGCATAAAAAGTCTTCTTTTTTTTTTTTGTGATAAATGCGTCAAAGAGCATGGATCTCTGCCAATGCCCATAAATATTGTGTCCAAAAAGGCAGGAGGATGTTCCCACACGCTCACATTGAGACTTCATTAAAATCTACTATTCTTCTACACAAGGTTCTTCTTGTCTGAATGAAAAATGATGGCCCAGAGACTGCTATTAGTGTGTGAGATTTACCGTGCTGCGTGTGCTTCTTCACACATTTGATATGATTAAAAGGTTAAAGATCTCATCAATCAAGGTGGGAAATCTACCCGCAGGTGCGCTTGCACTATTCAATCACAGGCGACGTCCTATCAGGGAGTAGGGTGCTCAGATTTGAGGGTTGATGTTCCAGTGCTTGTGTAGTGTCTACTGCAAATTGGAATAATTAATGGTGGATATTGGTGAAAACTAGATCAATATCAATATCAGGGCAGGTGTCAGAATAATTGTATCGAAGTTATCACAAAACTTTTGTGTTTCAATGAGTTCCCGGCGGGCAGACAAAAGCTGTCTTTGATCCTACCAAGCAAAAGGCTTGTAAAACTCCACTGTGTAGGATGGGAAGCGACATGAAGGCGTCGGTTTCTTTTGTCTATTGTAATCCACAGGAAGATTTTGTCTTGACCCGAGATCTACAAAGCGGAGAGGAAGCAGGGCCCGACTCCCCTGCAGGCACCTTTTCTTTGAACTGTTTCTAATCAAAGGCGATGGCTGTTTACGACCTCCCTCCCTTAAAACAGTGTTTTTAAAATTTTTTGAGCCAAGGCACATTTTTTCCATTGAAAAAAAATGCGGAGGCACACCACCAGCAGAAATAATTAAAAACTGAAACTCAGCAGCCGATATTGACAATAAAAAGTTGTCGCAATTGTTGGATATGACTTTAAAGCATAACCAAGCATGCATGACTATAGCTCTTGTCTTAAAGTACCGTATTTTCCGCACTATTAGCCGCACCTAAAAACCACAAATTTACTCAAAAGCTGACAGTGCGGCTTTTAACCCGGTGCGCTTTATATATGGATTAATATTACGATTCATTTTCATAAAGTTTCGATCTCGCAACTTCGGTAAACAGCCGCCATCTTTTTTCCCGGTAGAACAGGAAGCGCTTCTTCTTCTACGCAAGCAACCGCCAAGGTAAGCACCCGCCCCCATAGAACAGGAAGCGCTTCTTCTTCTACTGTAAGCAACCACCCGCCCGCGTAGAAGAAGAAAAAGCGCGCGGATATACCGTACGTTTCATTTCCTTTGTGTGTTTACATCTGTAAAGACCACAAAATGGCTCCTACCAAGTGACAGGGATCCGGTTCATGAAAAGACGCAATCTCTCCATCCGCACACGGATTACTATTTCACAGCAACTGATATTCCTGTGAACCGCACTGTGGATACAACGGGAGCATGTACGGTGAATATTCGCACCACAGGGAATGAGAAGTCATCCTTCACTGTGGTTCTAGCTTGCCATGCTAATGGCCAGAAACTTCCACCCATGGTGATATTCAAAAGGAAGACCTTGCCAAAAGAGACCTTTCCAGCCGGCGTCATCATAAAAGCTAACTCGAAGGGATGGATGAAGAAAAGATGAGCGAGTGGTTAAGGTAAGTTTAAGTTTACGCGAAGAGGCCGGGTGGCTTTTTTCACGCAGCTCTGTCCATGTTGATATACGTATGTTTGTGATTGCACATTTGCGTACATTTTGGGAGTGAACAGTTGTTAGAACGCTGGTTTTTAATATATTATTAAAGTTTGACTGACCTATCTGACTGTTTTTTTGACATTCCTTTAGCGCAGTTAGATGCGGCTTACAACACCAGGCGGCTTATAGGTGGACAAAGTTTTGAAATATGCCGTTCATTGAAGGCGCGGCTTTTAACCCAGGGCGCCTTATGGTGCGGAAAATACGGGTGTACTGTCACCACCTGTCACATCACACCCTGACTTATTTAGACTTTTTTTGCTTTTTTCCTGTGTGTAGTGTTTTACTTCTTGTCTTGCGCTCCTATTTTGGTGGCTTTTTCTCTTTTTTTTTTGGTATTTTCCTGTAGCAGTTTCATGTCTTCCTTGACCGCTATTCCCCACACCTACTTTGTTTTAGCAATCAAGAATATTTCAGTTGTTTTTATCCTTCTTTGTGGGGACATTGTTGATTGTCGCGTCATGTTCGGATGCACTTTGTGGACGCCGTCTTTGCTCCACAGTAAGTCTTTGCTGTCGTCCAGCATTCTGTTTTTGTTTACTTTGTAGCCAGTTCGGTTTTAGTTTCGTTCTGCATAGCCTTCCCTAAGCTTCAATGCCTTTTCTTAGGGGCACTCACCTTTTGTTTATTTTTGGTTTAAGCATTAGACACCTTTTTTACCTGCACGCTGCCTCCCGCTGTTTCCGACATCTACGATGCAATTAGCTACCTGCTGCCACCTACTGATATAGAAGAGTATAACGTGGTAAGTCTGCCGATCTCCAGACAGCACAGATACTCAACAACAACACATTATTTGCAGATTACTGGTTTGCAAAAAATATTTTTAACCCAAATAGGTGAAATTAGATAATCTCCCACGGCAGACCAGACTGTATCTCACGGCACAGTGGTTGAAAAACACTGCCTTAGAAACAGCTGTTGCCATGTAATCAGGGAAAGTCCAAATAAATAAGGAGGCGTACAATCTTTCGTCAGAGCGTGGGGCGGTACTGTACAAGGGTACAGTGTCTACGCGTTTCTCCACATTGAGCCAAATTTACTTCTGTCGCTGTTTTATTCCTTGCTTCTTGTCTTGTTTAATAGATGTCATCAGTGTTTGAACCTGACAGCGGGAATTCCACGGTGTGCCCCTCCAAAAAAGGATATGCATCTCTGGGCAATTTTCATGTCATTACGGCAGGGGTGTGAAACTCACTTTAGATGGGGGGGCCACACGGAGGAAAATCTACTCCCAAGTGGGCCGGACTGGTAAAATCTTGGCACGATAACTTAAAAATAAAGACAACTGCAGATTGTTTTCATTGTTTAAAAATAGAACAAGCACATTCTGAAAAATTTACAAATCAAAATGTTGTTTTTTTACACTTACATGTTGCGGTTAATAGTATTCGATCTTTGTCAGTATTTATACTTTCTGAATAAATTATGTGATCATGATCATCAGTCAACTCATTGGTGTTAATTTTCAATCTATCAAGATAAAAAAATAATATCAAAATCAAATTACAGGTTCCTCTCTTTAAGAAGGGGAACCGGAGGGTGTGCTCTAACTATCGTGGGATCACACTCCTCAGCCTTCCCGGTAAGGTCTATTCAGGTGTACTGGAGAGAAGGCTACGCCGGATAGTCGAACCTCGGATTCAGGAGGAACAGTGTGGTTTTCGTCCTGGTCGTGGAACTGTGGACCAGCTCTATACTCTGGGCAGGGTCCTTGAGGGTGCATGGGGGTTTGCCCAACCAGTCTACATGTGTTTTGTGGACTTGGAGAAGGCATTCGACCGTGTCCCTCGGGAAGTCCTGTGGGGAGTGCTCAGAGAGTACGGGGTATCGGACTGTCTGATTGTGGCAGTCCGCTCCCTGTATGCTCAGCTTGGTCCGCATTGTAAGTCGGACACGTTTCCAGTGAGGGTTGGACTCCGCCAAGGCTGCCCTTTGTCACCCATTCTGTTCATAACTTTTATGCACAGAATTTCTAGGCGCAGTCAAGGCGTTGAGGGGATCCGGTTTGGTGGCTGCAGGATTAGGTCTCTGCTTTTTGCAGATGATGTGGTCCTGATGGCTTCATCTGGCCAGGATCTTCAGCTCTCACTGGATCGGTTCGCAGCCGAGTGTGAAGCGACTGGGATGAGAATCAGCACCTCCAAGTCCGAGTCCATGGTTCTCGCTCGGAAAAGGGTGGAGTGCCATCTCCGGGTTGGGGAGGAGATCTTGCCCCAAGTGGAGGAGTTCAAGTACCTCGCAGTCTTGTTCACGAGTGAGGGAAGAGTGGATCGTGAGATCGACAGGCGGATCGGTGCGGCGTCTTCAGTAATGCGGACGCTGTATCGATCCGTTGTGGTGAAGAAGGAGCTGAGCCGGAAGGCAAAGCTCTCAATTTACCGGTCGATCTACGTTCCCATCCTCACCTATGGTCATGAGCTTTGCGTTATGACCGAAAGGACAAGATCACGGGTACAAGCGGCCGAAATGAGTTTCCTCCGCCGAGTGGCGGGGCTCTCCCTTAGAGATAGGGTGAGAAGCTCTGTCATTCGGGGGGAGCTCAAAGTAAAGCCGCTGCTCCTCCACATGGAGGGGAGCCAGATGAGGTGGTTCGGGCATCTGGTCAGGATGCCACCCGAACGCCTCCCTAGGGAGGTGTTTCGGGCACGTCCGACCGGTAGGAGGCCACGGGGAAGACCCAGGACACGCTGGGAAGACTATGTCTCCCGGCTGGCCTGGGAACGCCTCGGGGTCCCACAGGAAGAGCTGGACGAAGTGGCTGGGGAGAGGGAAGTCTGGGCTTCCCTGCTTAGGCTGCTGCCCCCGCGACCCGACCTCGGATAAGCGGAAGAAGATGGATGGATGGATGGATGGATGGAAATTACAGGATATTATTTATGTAGTCTTCTCATTTTCCTCGACTGGTATGTAACATAATCTACAAAGATACAAATAAATGCTATTGCGAAATCTAGTGGACACATTTAGATCAGTGGTTTCTTTCATTCAAAAATTTTGGCTCATTTTTACACAGGGGTTAGTGCGTGCGCCTCACAATAAGAAGGTCCTAGGATTGATCCCGGGGCTTGGCTCCAGCACGCCCCCTGCAAACCTGAAAGGGACAAGCGGTAGAAAATGGATGGATGGATGTCTTTCTTGTACAAGATTTATACTGTCGTGTGGAGGCCAACTCACACTTATCTCACATCTGACTGGTCGGCTGCTGCATGCTGTCCATCGCCATCACATCGGCAAGAAAACAATAAATGAGCTTTAGGTGGTCTAAAGAAGAAAGATTGTGGAAAGTCTGAGCTGATGGTTTTTTTTTGCCTGGAACTGTGTTGGATTATTGTTAATATGTATTTAGGGACATTTTCATTTGTGAAAAATACAAGATTATACATCAAAAACATCTAATCAGGGAAAACTTTCATGTCCCCATTGCCGTTACGGACCTCCTGTTTAAGACCACTGCTTTAGAACATACTTGCCAACCTTGAGACCTCCGAATTCGGGAGATGGGGAGGGCGGCGCGTTTGGGGGCTGTGGGGGGATTGAGGTGGGTGCGGTTGGGAGGGCGGGGTTTGGTGGTAGTGGGGGTGTATATTGTAGCGTCCCGGAAGAGTTAGTGCTGCAAGGGGTTCTGGGTATTTGTTCTGTTACAGTGCGGATGTTCTCCCAAAATGTGTTTGTCATTCTTGTTTGGAGTGGGTTCACAGTGTGGCGCATATTTGTAACAGTGTTAAAGTTGTTTATACGGCCACCCTCAGTGTGACCTGTATGGCTGTTGATCAAGTATGGGTTGCATTCACTTAAAGGGGAACATTATCACCAGACCTATGTAAGCGTCACAGTGGGGCAAAAAAGTATTTAGTCAGCCACCAATTGTGCAAGTTCTCCCACTTAAAATGATGACAGAGGTCTGTAATTTTCATCATAGGTACACTTCAACTGTGAGAGACAGAATGTGAAAAAAAAATCCAGGAATTCACATTGTAGGATTTTTAAAGAATTTATTTGTAAATTATGGTGGAAAATAAGTATTTGGTCAATAACAAAAATTCAACTCAATACTTTGTTATTGCCAACAAAGGTTATATTACAGAGGTCAAACGATTACTATAGGTCTTTACCAGGTTTGCACACACAGTAGCTGGTATTTTGGCCCATTCCTCCATGCAGATCTTCTCGAGAGCAGTGATGTTTTGGGGCTGTCGCCGAGCAACACGGACTTTCAACTCCCTCCACAAATTTTCTATGGGTTTGAGGTCTGGAGACTGGCTAGGCCACTCCAGGACTTTCAAATGCTTCTTACGGAGCCACTCCTTCGTTGCCCGGGCGGTGTGTTTGGGATCATTGTCATGCTGGAAGACCCAGCCACGTTTCATCTTCAAAGCTCTCACTGATGGAAGGAGGTTTTGGCTCAAAATCTCACGATACATGGCCCCATTCATTCTTTCCTTAACACGGATCATTCGGCCTGTCCGCTTAGCAGAAAAACAGCCCCAAAGCATGATGTTTCCACCCCCATGCTTCACAGTAGGTATGGTGTTCTTGGGATGCAACTCAGTATTCTTCTTCCTCCAAACACGACGAGTTGAGTTTATACCAAAAAGTTCTATTTTGGTTTCATCTGACCACATGACATTCTCCCAATCCTCTGCTGTATCATCCATGTGCTCTCTGGCAAACTTCAGACGGGCCTGGACATGCACTGGCTTAAGCAGGGGGACACGTCTGGCACTGCAGGATTTGATTCCCTGTCGGCGTAGTGTGTTACTGATGGTAACCTTTGTTACTTTGGTCCCAGCTCTCTGCAGGTCATTCACCAGGTCCCCCCGTGTGGTTCTGGGATTTTTGCTCACCGTTCTCATGATCATTTTGAACCCACGGGATGAGATCTTGCGTGGAGCCCCAGATCAAGGGAGATTATCAGTGGTCTTGTATGTCTTCCATTTTCTGATAATTGCTCCCACAGTTGATTTTTTCACACCAAGCTGCTTGCCTATTGTAGATTAACTCTTCACAGTCTGGTGCAGGTCTACAATTCTTTTCCTAGTGTCCTTCGACAGCTCTTTGGTCTTGGCCATAGTGGAGTTTGGAGTCTGACTGTTTGAGGCTGTGGACAGGTGTCTTTTATACAGATAACAAGTTCAAACAGGTGCCATTAATACAGGTAACAAGTGGAGGACAGAAGAGCTTCTTAAAGAAGAAGTTACAGGTCTGTGAGAGCCAGAGATCTTCCTTGTTTGAAGTGACCAAATACTTATTTTCCACCATCATTTACAAATAAATTCTTTAAAATTCCTACAATGTGAATTCCTGGATTTTTTTCCAAATTCTGTCTCTCACAGTTGAAGTGTACCTATGATGAAAATTACAGACCTCTGTCATCATTTTAAGTGGGAGAACTTGTACAATCGGTGGCTGACTAAATACTTTTTTGCCCCACTGTATACCTTGATGTTGCAGAAAAAAGACCATATATTTTTTTAACCGATTTCCGAACTCTAAATGGGTGAATTTTGGCGAATTAAACGCCTTTCTATTATTCGCTCCCGGAGCGATGACGTCACGTTGTGACGTCACATCGGGAAGCAATCCGCTATTTTCTCACTTTCGTCGGTGTGTTGTCGGAGAGTGTAACAACACGAACAGGGATGGATTCAAGTTGCACCAGTGGCCCAAAAATGCGAAATTGGACGAAATTTGTTCAAAATACGAGGGTGTGGGGGAAGCCGACGAAATGGTCAGTCGTTTGTTCCGCACACTTTACCGACGAAAGCTATGCTACGACAGAGATGGCAAGAATGTGTGGATATCCTGCGACACTCAAAGCAGATGCATTTCCAACGATAAAGTCAAAGAAATCTGCCCCCAGACACCCATTGAATCTGCCGGAGTGTGTGAGCAATTCAGGGACAAAGGACCTCGGTAGCACGGCAATCAATGAGTTTGTTCCCGCAGATGAGCGAGCTAAACCCCCCTGGATGTCTTGGCTCACACCGTCCCTTATGCCACCGAAGATGATCAAGAGAAGAATATCGACCCTAGCTTCCCTGGCCTGCTGACATCAACTCCAAAACTGGACAGATCAGCTTTCAGGAAAAGAGAGCGGATGAGGGTATGTCTACAGAATATATTAATTGATGAAAACTTTATTCATTACTCGCAATTTATGTAAATTATTATACATAAACTGTGTTTACCAATAATTTAGCTTAAAAACATTTATTTTTTTCAATCATTCGAGTACATTCGGGTAATCTTGTGTAATGCAGTATTTTGTGTCTATTTAGGTATGGTTAACCTGAGTGCTGAAATCGTGGAAAAATATATGTTCTTAGCGCGCCTGAAATGGGCTGTCTGCACTCTCAAAGTGCATGTTGTTGCCAAATGTATTTCATATGCTGTAAACCTAGTTCATAGTTGTTAGTAATTATCTTCAGACAGTGTTAAGTCGCTGAAATCCGAGTCTGAATCCGAGCTAATGTCGCTATACCTTGCTGTTTGTTTGTATTGGCATCACTGTGTGACGTCACAGGAAAATGGACGGGTGTATACAGGTAAAAGCCAGTAAATTAGAATATTTTGAAAAACTTGATTTATTTCAGTAATTGCATTCAAAAAGTGTAACTTGTACATTATATTTATTCATTGCACACAGACTGATGCATTCAAATGTTTATTTCATTTAATTTTGATGATTTGAAGTGGCAACAAATGAAAATCCAAAATTCCGTGTGTCACAAAATTAGAATATTACTTAAGGCTAATACAAAAAAGGGATTTTTAGAAATGTTGGCCAACTGAAAAGTATGAAAATGAAAAATATGAGCATGTACAATACTCAATACTTGGTTGGAGCTCCTTTTGCCTCAATTACTGCGTTAATGCGGCGTGGCATGGAGTCGATGAGTTTCTGGCACTGCTCAGGTGTTATGAGAGCCCAGGTTGCTCTGATAGTGGCCTTCAACTCTTCTGCGTTTTTGGGTCTGGCATTCTGCATCTTCCTTTTCACAATACCCCACAGATTTTCTATGGGGCTAAGGTCAGGGGAGTTGGCGGGCCAATTTAGAACAGAAATACCATGGTCCGTAAACCAGGCACGGGTAGATTTTGCGCTGTGTGCAGGCGCCAAGTCCTGTTGGAACTTGAAATCTCCATCTCCATAGAGCAGGTCAGCAGCAGGAAGCATGAAGTGCTCTAAAACTTGCTGGTAGACGGCTGCGTTGACCCTGGATCTCAGGAAACAGAGTGGACCGACACCAGCAGATGACATGGCACCCCAAACCATCACCCAACCATGCAAATTTTGCATTTCCTTTGGAAATCGAGGTCCCAGAGTCTGGAGGAAGACAGGAGAGGCACAGGATCCACGTTGCCTGAAGTCTAGTGTAAAGTTGCCACCATCAGTGATGGTTTGGGGTGCCATGTCATCTGCTGGTGTCGGTCCACTCTGTTTCCTGAGATCCAGGGTCAACGCAGCCGTCTACCAGCAAGTTTTAGAGCACTTCATGCTTCCTGCTGCTGACCTGCTCTATGGAGATGGAGATTTCAAGTTCCAACAGGACTTGGCGCCTGCACACAGCGCAAAATCTACCCGTGCCTGGTTTACGGACCATGGTATTTCTGTTCTAAATTGGCCCGCCAACTCCCCTGACCTTAGCCCCATAGAAAATCTGTGGGGTATTGTGAAAAGGAAGATGCAGAATGCCAGACCCAAAAACGCAGAAGAGTTGAAGGCCACTATCAGAGCAACCTGGGCTCTCATAACACCTGAGCAGTGCCAGAAACTCATCGACTCCATGCCACGCCGCATTAACGCAGTAATTGAGGCAAAAGGAGCTCCAACCAAGTATTGAGTATTGTACATGCTCATATTTTTCATTTTCATACTTTTCAGTTGGCCAACATTTCTAAAAATCCCTTTTTTGTATTAGCCTTAAGTAATATTCTAATTTTGTGACACACGGAATTTTGGATTTTCATTTGTTGCCACTTCAAATCATCAAAATTAAATGAAATAAACATTTGAATGCATCAGTCTGTGTGCAATGAATAAATATAATGTACAAGTTACACCTTTTGAATGCAATTACTGAAATAAATCAAGTTTTTCAAAATATTCTAATTTACTGGCTTTTACCTGTATTATGTGACTGGGCCGGCACGCTGTTTGTATGGAGGAAAAGCGGACGTGACGACAGTTTGTAGAGGACGGTAAAGGCAGGCCTATAAGGTACGCCCCCAATATTGTTGTCCGGATGGAAATCGGGAGAAATTCGGGAGAATGGTTGCCCCGGGAGATTTTCGGGAGGGGCACTGATATTCGGGAGTCTCCCGGGAAAATCGGGAGGGTTGGCAAGTATGCTTTAGAGTAGTCAGTGTACAATTTCAAAGGCAATGTAGATTTAGTGCAGAGAGCAGGCCTTTTTTTTTTGTATGAAATGATGATTGTATTCAACATTATACTGAAGTGAAGTGAGTTATTAGGGCCCGCAATGGCCCATTGCAAAAGGACTCCCGAAGGGAGTCCTTATGCAATGGGACATAAGGACCTATTGTTATTCGTTCGTTTTATTATTCTTTATTCTTCCGCCGCCACAACAAACTGTAATTTGACCCACTTAACATGCTTCAAAACTCACCATATTTGACCCACACATCAGGACCTGCGAAAATTACCTTTTTTTTAAAAAAACGAACCCCACAACTCAAAATTGCGCTCTAGCGCCCCCTAGGAAAAAAAAAAACTAGACTGCCTATATCTCCCACTAGGAAGATCGGAGAGACATGAAACAAAAACCTGTATGTAGGTTTGACTTAGACCTAGTTTTCATAATTGTATATCCTCGGGCAAAAATCAACAGAAAGTTGGCAATTCCCCCTTCAAGACAAAAAAGTACTAAAAACAGTCACTTTTGCCTCTTTGAGCTGTAATTTGACCCTCTTAACATGCTTCAAAACTCACCGAACTGAACGCACACATCAGGACTGGCTAAAATTGCGATGTAATAAAGAAACCTAACCCCAAATTTAAAAATTGCGCTCTACAGCAATTTTTTAATAAAACGGAGAAAAAACTGCTCCTCGGAAGAAAAAAATGACAAAACTGCCTGTAACTCCCACTGCGAAGGTCGGAGAGACATGAAACAAAAACCTCTCCGTAGGTCTCACTTAGACCTACATTTCATAAATTGACTACCCCCAGCAAAAATCAACAAGAAGTTTGCTATTCCCCCTTCAAAACAAATTTTTTGTAAAAACCAGTCACCTTCCTTCAAAAACGAACTCCTCTGAGCGCGTTTGTCGTTTCGCCTTCAAACTAACACAGGAGAGACATTGAACCCTTGTGATTACAACAACAGAAGCGCTTTTTAATTAACTGCTCCGGTTTTGATTTTATGACCCTTCAAAGACCCGCTGCGCTGATGCTGCTGCAATGCTGTTTTTTTAAGATGGCTGCTTAAAAGCAGGAAGCACCAACGTGCCCACACAATGCAGACAAGGTAGGTACACTAGACAAAAGTCTTGGGACACTTCAGACTACAAGTAGACAAAAGTATTGGGACACTTAGGACTAGCACCTGCCAAATACGCGGGCCCGAACAACGCTGCTTGCAGCTTTAATATTTATATAAAGCTTTTCTCTAGTGACTCAAAGTGCTTTACATTGAAACCCAATATCTACGTTACATTTAAACCAGTGCGGGTGGAACTGGGGCTGGGTAAAGTGTCTTGCTTACGGACACGACAGCAGTGACTCTGATTACGAAAGCAGGGATCGAACCTGGAACCCTCAAGTTGCTCTACAAACAGAGCTACGCCACCCTGGTCCCAAAGGTACCTTGTTGTCGCACAAAACTAACAATATTCAAAAAACAGTATTATGCCGCTATTAGCGAGCTGCTAACTTGCATGCTAGTTGTTAGATGACAACTCGTGCACAAATTGCTAGCTGGAAACTGGCGCACTAATCGCTAGGAGGCAACTCGGACGCTAATCACAAGGTGACAATGAACGCTTTAATTGCTCGCCGACAACTAGAGTGCTAATCGCTAGTTGTCTTGAATGCAAACCTGAATATAATAAAATCATGTATTCATATTATGTTGTTTATTCACATTCAACTGTATGACAGTGTGTTGGCTCAATGTTCACCTGTATTTAAAGACTTTTACATTTGTGAAAAAATATAAAAACAATAAACCAACAATTATGCAAGACTTCTGATTCAAACAACGGATGGACACTACTTCCTGTATAGCAGGGGTGTCACACTTCTTTGGGTCAAGGGCCACATTGCAATTAGGGCTGTCCTTAGAGGGCCGCTTGTCACAGCGAATAATATAAGAATTTACCTATACATTTGAATACTGTATATATTTTCATGCACTGTAAAAAAAAAAAAAATCTTTATATTGTACAGTAAAAACTGGCAACTCACTCACCGGAATTTTACTGCAGTAAAAACTTTTTTTTTTTTTACATTTTAAAGTAAATGGAAAAACTGTCAGCTTAGTGGCCAGAATTTAACTGTAAAATGTACTGTGGTTTTACAAGGTCTTACTGTAAATGGAAAAACGGCACTACTGTTATTTTTAAAATTTTTATTCTGGCAACAGAGCTGCCAGTTTTTACCGTCAAAAAATGGGCGACCCTTTTTCCGTTTACAGTAATACACGGTAAAAATAATAAGCATAGATTTTACCATGGGGGGGGGAAAAAACGCTCAGTTGACAGAATTTTACTGTAATAAAAAAAAGTTTTGTTTTTTTATTTGAAATTAATGTGCTGCAAAAAACACCATCAATTAAAAAATTTAAAAAAATTAAAATACTGAACATTCATCAAACAATTGTAGTTGTTGTATTACATTCTAGTGTATTGTTTTATACAATAGTTTGTATCTAGAAGTTTGTTTTATCTTTTTAAATCTACAGTGAACAATTTGATGGTTAACTTGTTTTGAAATCATAGTTCCAAGCAGATATCTACAGCATTTGTTTGAACTTTAACCCCAAAAATTCTTTGGAAAGTGCAAAACCCAAAACCAGTGAAGTTGGCACATTGTGTAAACGGTAAATAAAAACAGAATACAATAACTTGCAAATCATGTTCAACCTATATTCAATTGAATAGACTGCAAAGACAAGATATTCAATGTTCGAACTGAGAAACATAATTTTTTTTTTGCAAATAATCATTAACTCAGAATTTAATGGCAGCAACACATTGCAAAAAAGTTGGCAGAGGGGCATTTTTACCACTGTGTTACATGGCCTTTCCTTTTAACACTAAGTAAAGAGTAAAATGAAGCCACGCTGTTGTAACATGTGGCTTGACATTGTCTTGCTGAAATAAGCAGGGGCGTCCATGATAATGTTGCTTGGATGGCAACATATGTTGCTCCAAAACCTGTATGTACCTTTCAGCATTAATGGTGCCTTCACAGATTTGTAAGTTTCCCATGCCTTGGGCACTAATACACCCCCATACCATCACAGAGGCTGGCTTTTCAACTTTGCGCCTATAACAATCCGGGTGGTTCTTTTCCTCTTTGTTTCGGAGGACACAACGTCCACAGTTTAAAGACAATTTGATATGTGGACTCGTCAGACACAGAACACTTTTCCACTTTGCATCAGTCCATCTTAGATGAGCTCGGGCCCAGCGAAGCCGGCGACGTTTCTGGGTGTTGTTGATAAATGGCTTTTGCTTTGCATAGTAGAGTTTTAACTTGCACTTACATATGTAGTGACGAACTGTAGTTATTGACAGTGGTTTTCTGAAGTGTTCCTGAGCCCATGTGGTGGTATCCTTTACACACTGATGTCGCTTTTTGATGCAGTACCACCTGAGGTATCGAAGGTCACGGGCATTCAATGTTGGTTTCTCCAGATTCTCTGAACCTTTTCATGATAATACGGACTGTAGATGGTGAAATCCCTAAATTAATTGCAATAGCTTGTTGAGAAATGTTGTTCCTAAACTGTTCAAGAATATGCTCACGCATTTGTTCACCAGGTGCTGACCCTCGCCCCATCCTTGTTTGTGAATCATGGAAGCTGCTTTTATATCCAATCATGACACCCACCCAATCCCAATGAGCCTGTTCAACTGTGGGATGTTCCAAATAAGTGTTGGATGAGCATTCCTCAACTTTCTAAGTCTTTTTTGCCACTTGGGCAAGGTCAACAGAACACTGTCAGACACCAAACACTGCAACACAGGCGTCCCACAGGGTTGAGTTGTATCACCAACACTATTTACATTGTACACCAATGATTGTAGGACTGTGCACCCTAACAATTATATGGTGAAATTTGCGGACGATACCGTGCTCCTAAGCCTTCTACACAAGGATACGGACCCCTCTGTGTACCAAGACGAGATAGACCTATTTATTAGGTGGTGTGACACTAACCATCTTATTTTAAATGTGACCAAGACACAGGAAATGGTTTTGGATCCGAGGAAAGTGACTGACCATGAGCCAGTGGTCATCAAAAATCAGGAAATCACCCAGGTATCCTCATATAAATATTTAGGGGTTCATATTGATAATCTTCTCTGCTGGAAGACACATATTGACAAACTGTGCAATAGACTGCAACAGAGGCTATATTTTTTGCGAAGATTAAGATTGTACGGCGTAAGCAGCCATATCATGATGATTTTCTACCGTGCCATTGTAGAGAGCATCATTAGATACGGGATCACCTCATGGTTTGGCAACCTAACCGTTAAGCTAAAAAGCAAACTGGCCGGCATGCATAAAACGGCAATGAAAATCGTAGGGAGGAAAGAATATGAGCCTATACAGAGCATCTATGAGCAGGCAGTTAGGAAAAAAGCTAAGAAAATTATTTCCAACTCACAACACCCACTCTTTCCTGAATATGGAACCCTGCCATCAGGGAGAAGACTCCGGGTCCCACTATGCAAATCTAACCGCCTTAAATTTAGGGCTATATAAATAAACATTGATTGATTGATTGATTAAATTATCATTTGTTCCAGCCTCCATTAAGCTGACCAACAATGTGCAATAGAATTTTAATACATAGGTTAGCACTTTTTTAGCACATAGCACTTTAGCACATAGCACTTTAGAACTAAGCACTTTAGCACACAGCACTTTATCCATGAGCTCTAGTGCAATGCACATTGGTACTTTATCTTTATCTCCATACTGTAGATTTTATGCCTACATCAAAGCGCCACCTATGTCTATCAAGCTCCATGTTCTGATGTTTAAATGTTAGTTGTCTGGTTGTGGTTGTGTCTGTGCTTGTGTTTTTCTTCTGTTGTTTTTGGGTATGTTAAGAAAGCAATGATGCACTGTGCCCAAGACAAATTTCCCCGCGGGGACAATAAAGTTGAACCTTGACCTTGACCTTGTGCCAGCTTTTTTGAAACATGTTGCAGGCATCAAATTCCACATGAGCTAATATTTGCAAAAAATAAAGTTTTCCAGTTCGAACATTAAATATCTTGTCTTTGCGGTCTATTTAATTGAATATAGGTTGAAAAGGATATGCAAGTCATTGTATTGTTTTTATTTACCATTTACACAACGTGCCAACTTCACTGGTTTTGGGTTTAGTAAATGCTTCAATGTGAGGGGTACTACTACGACAGAGGCTATGATATTAGCATACAAGTCCAATCAATATTCACATTCATGATGCTCCTCTCTCCCGTCTAAAAAGGTCGCAGCTTGAACTGATTGAACACGCGCCGATAACGTCACCGACGCGTGTCCCTCGCTGCCGTAGCGTACAAACGCGTCCTCAATTATCGCCGCGTAATTAAAACCACGCTTGTGAGACGGGAAGCGTTTCATCACTTTATTAATGAGTTTCATTATTTATATCAACAAACAAAAAAACTGTCTCTCTCCCCCCATCCCTCGCTATCTCTCATTTCCTTTATCCGACCGTTCTGTTCGCCAACAAGATGCCATTGGATTGAAGGAAAAAAAACATTAAAAGCACATTTTGTCAGAACTTCCAAGTATAGGAGAATGACGGGAGGACGAGAAGAATACCCATGGGTTTGCTACCATACATACACACATACACACGTTCCCTGCAGCTGTGCTCGACAACAACACACACAGTTACACTCTCACGAGTGGAAACAGCAGACGTATGGATGGACGGACACGGGAGGTCCACGGAAGGTTCATTTTTCCACCTTTTCCCTCCACACACACACACGCACTAAAGAACCGGGTGCTTGTAACATTCTGTTCACATTGAAGTTGGATGAAACGACTCATAAAAGCGTCGGCTCGCGTGTGCACCCGTGCTTAACGTACACATAAGTCAAGGTACAGTATCTCGGATGTGACAACTGCTCCATTACATACATTTTTTTGTAAATAATATACAATAAAAAGAAAAAATACTATATCGCACCCGTGGAAAAAAAAGACAGTCCCTTCACCCCCCCCTTAAAAACAATACAATAAATAAAACAGTTAAGACAACAACTATGGTGGAGGGGGGGAAGGGAAAGTCACCGAGAGAGAAATGGAGGAAGAGAGAATTCAAGTGAGATTTTTTTTTTTTAACTTTTTTTTTTTGTTTGTTCTGTTTCAGACCCTCCCAAACAAAAAAAAGGACAAAACCCCCCCCAAAATAAATCGTATTTACAGACTGCTGCGACAGAGGATAAAACAGTCTGGCGGCTGATGCGCCATCTACTGGGGATGGGGGGGGGGAAAAGACAATATAATTACAATAATAGCGACAAAAATAAAAAGGTACTTGATATTTACAGATTAGCAGTGAAAATAAAGATGAGGGGAGAAGGGATGGAGGGAGAGCAAGGTCCGACAACCATTGCACGACAGGAAGTGAGGCTGTTTGGGGAAAGAGGGCGCTCTCACACTCTCTCACACACACCAAACAACCAATTACGTCGCTCATAGTGTACAAAAGGTGCACCGGATGTCACTTCTAGAATTCAACTGGACCCCACCAAAAAAAAAAAAAAAAAACACCCTTCAAGGCCAACTTCCTCCTCCTCCAGGATGTGCAACCGATGACCGTGAAACACTTGAGCTTACACGATGAATACATGAGCTTATACCGAAGAAGCCCTAAAAAGGCGAGTTTCAGGAGCAGACGATAAGAAGAAACAGAAGAGTAAAGGCAAAGGGCTGCGGTGTGCTCCTTCTTTGTAATAAAAGCTTTAAAATCGGATCTAAAAAGGACAGCAGAAACAATCAGTTCATGTGAAGTCTGCTAACAAACTGATTGCTAAAAAAAAACAAAAAACTGGGTGATGACTTTGCATGGAGCGTTTGGGTACAAAGTGACAAGACATCCCCTAGTGGACGACGAGGGAAACATCCACTATATCACTTTTTGGGACGATTTTGGATGATTGTCAACACCAATGTGGACTATTCAATTTAGCTAAATGAAACGAAACATAAAAAAATAGTTGGATAAAAAGTAAAATCTCCTAGAACATTCCATGTAACCGACAGGGTCTTTTTTTTTTTTTAACTATCCTAAGAGGACTTATAAAGTCAGTTTATACATAAAGCCTAAGCACACGCTCCTCTAAAGGCTTGCAGACGTCATCATTGAGAGGGCGGGTAGCAATGCATGAGTATGGAGGGGTGTGTGTGTGTGTGTGTGTGTGTGGGTGTGTGTCTCTAAAGTCTTTCTAATTTGGAGCCAGGAGGAAGAAGTAGTGAGAGGAAGAGGAATAGAGGAAGGGAAGACAAAAAGAAAAGGATGGCAGGTTGGTGTGGTGGTGTAGAAGAGGGGGGTGTACGCTTGTGGTGATGGCTGCTCAAGTACTGTTGCTGATGGTTCCAGGTGCTGAGCTGGGCTGGGCGGTACTGTCTGACACGCTGCCATCTGCAGGGAGACAGAGGGAGTACATGTCACGGCACACTAAGGGCCAGGTTTACTAACATCTAAATACCACGCGCTAAACAGCGTGTGCAATCTAAAAAATAGCGCAATCTACTAATTTAAAAGTTGCTAAAGTTAACATCAAAAATCAGCATCCTACCAAATAAAGTAGCAAATTAATCTGAGCAGTAATAGAAAATATTTTTTCACAAACAATTTAATTGTACCGTATTTTCCGCACTATAAGGCGCACCTAAAAACCACAAATTTTCTCAAAAGCTGACAGTGCGCCTTATAACCCGGTGCGCTTTATATATGGATAAATATTAAGATTCATTTTCATAAAGTTTCGGTCTCGCAACTTCGGTAAACAGCCGCCATCTTTTTTCCCGGTAGAACAGGAAGCGCTTCTTCTTCTACGCAAGCAACCGCCAAGGTAAGCACCCGCCCCCATAGAACAGGAAGCGCTTCTTCTTCTACTGTAAGCAACCACCCGCCCGCGTAGAAGAAGAAAAAGCGCGCGGATATCACCGTACGTTTCATTTCCTTTGTGTGTTTACATCTGTAAAGACCACAAAATGGCTCCTACTAAGCGACCGGGATCCGGTTCATGAAAAGACGCAATCTATCCATCCGCACACGGATTACTATTTCACAGCAACTGATATTCCTGTGAACCGCACTGTGGATACAACGGGAGCACGTACGGTGAATATTCGCACCACAGGGAATGAGAAGTCATCCTTCACTGTGGTTCTAGCTTGCCATGCTAATGGCCAGAAACTTCCACCCATGGTGATATTCAAAAGGAAGACCTTGCCAAAAGAGACCTTTCCAGCCGGCGTCATCATAAAAGCTAACTCGAAGGGATGGATGAAGAAAAGATGAGCGAGTGGTTAAGGTAAGTTTAAGTTTACGTGAAGAGGCCGGGTGGCTTTTTTCACGCAGCTCTGTCCATGTTGATATACGTATGTTTGTGATTGCACATTTGCGTACATTTTGGGAGTGAACAGAGTTGTTAGAACGCTGGTTTTTAATATATTATTAAAGTTTGACTGACCTATCTGACTATTTTTTTGACATTCCTTTAGCGCAGTTAGATGCGGCTTACAACACCGGGCGGCTTATTGGTGGACAAAGTTTTGAAATATGCCGTTCATTGAAGGCGCGGCTTATAACCCAGGGCGCCTTATGGTGCGGAAAATACGGTACACAAAAAATACAAACTGATTTAGTTATTAAAAATAAAACTATGTTTAATATTAGACTGTCATTGAATTACTTTAAATTGAATGTGCGTCGGGAAATTGATAAAGTGCTATTTTGTCTTTTTATCTTTAAATATTTATTCGACACATTTTTGCACTTGTATTACAACTATGTCAAAAAGTCTGATGAGTCCGGTGCAACTGTGGTGTGATTAGCCTTCTTAGTGTTTTATTTCTTTTATGGCCTAATATTAAACTTATTTTTACACTAGGATGTCAACATAGTGCCTAAAAATTGCTTTGTTACAAGCTCTAGTACGGGAGGTCCAAAAAAATCGATTCGCATCCAAATAGCAATTTTTATTGATTCCGATTCTAAATTGATTAATAATTTTCTAGACTCTATTTAAAAAAAATTATGTATTTTAAGAATACATTTTTGTATTAAAACATTTGGCAACTATTATTGTTATGTGTTGAAGAGGTTCATTTAGCCTACTGATATGTATTTATAAATAGTTGATTTATATATATATAGTCAGGTACAAAACTTTACCTGCCTATATAAATCAACCATTTATAAATATTATTGATATGATTGTCATTACTAAAACGGTTGCTTTTTATCATTTTTTGTAATTTCTTTTTTTTTTTTTTTTTAGTATTGTATTTATAATATTTGTCTTAACTGCTTTGTGAATTATAGTATTGTAAAACTGGGATTGGAGTTGCTATATTTTCTTTTATGAGATTACTATTTTTGTAAATAAAATTTAAAAAATACCATTTTAAAAATACTTTTTTAGGCCAACACTGCGCATGTACCGTATTTTCCGCACTATTAGCCGCACCTAAAAACCACAAATTTACTCAAAAGCTGACAGTGCGGCTTATAACCCGGTGCGCTTTATATATGGATTAATATTAAGATTCATTTTCATAAAGTTTCGGTCTCGCAACTACGGTAAACAGCCGCCATCTTTTTTCCCCGTAGAAGAGGAAGTGCTTCTTCTTCTACGCAAGCAACCGCCAAGGTAAGCACCCGCCCCCATAGAACAGGAAGCGCTTCTTCTTCTACTGTAAGCAACCACCCGCCCGCGTAGAAGAAGAAGAAGCGCGCGGATATTACGTTTCATTTCCTTTGTGTGTTTACATCTGTAAAGACCACAAAATGGCTCCTACTAAGCGACAGGTTTCCAAGACGCAATCTCTCCATCCGCACACGGACTACTATTTCACAGCAACTGCCTAAAGACTTTCAAGAAAAGCTGGCTACTTTCCGTGCATATTGTAAAAACAAGATAGCTGAAAAAAAGATCCGGCCAGACAACATTATCAACATGGACGAGGTTCCACTGACTTTTGATATTCCTGTGAACCGCACTGTGGATACAACGGGAGCACGTACGGTGAATATTCGCACCACAGGGAATGAGAAGTCATCCTTCACTGTGGTTCTAGCTTGCCATGCTAATGGCCAGAAACTTCCACCCATGGTGATATTCAAAAGGAAGACCTTGCCAAAAGAGACCTTTCCAGCCGGCGTCATCATAAAAGCTAACTCGAAAGGATGGATGGATGAAGAAAAGATGAGCGAGTGGTTAAGGTAAGTTTACGCGAAGAGGCCATGTTGATATACGACTCCATGCGCGCCCACATCACGCTGGTTTTTAATATATTATTAAAGTTTGACTGACCTATCTGACTGTTTTTTTGACATTCCTTTAGCGCAGTTAGATGCGGCTTATAACACGGGGCGGCTTATAGGTGGACAAAGTTTTGAAATATGCCGTTCATTGAAGGCGCGGCTTATAACCCAGGGCGCCTTATGGTGCGGAAAATACGGTAAGTAGTATGTCAGCAGCCACGAGGAGATTTCGTAACCTGTACCCTGTTTTGAAAAGTTTTTTTTATTATCAATATATTATCAGAATCGTGTTAGTTTGAGAATCGAGTGTGAATCGAATCGTCACCCCAAAAATCGAATCGTGAGGTGGCCAATGATTCCCACCTCTAACTTCAAGCCAGCCAGTTGTGTAGAAAAGAAAAGAAAGCGTAGATTTGTGTGGATCAAAAAGTGTACAAACCGTGTGAGGCAGGCGTCGTCTGTGCACGAGCGTGAGGAGGAATGAGTGTTGAGTTCAACTGAGGCTGGATAGACAGCTCTGAGGATGTGAACGCCATCAAGTTTCATTATTAGAGAAATGCTCTTTCACGTAATGGCGAGGGTGGGCTGAGGAGACTGACCGACGGGACTGAAGTTGAAGAGGAGCGGTAGTTCCCGCCCGCTCGGCAGGCGGGTGTTGGGCTGGCGCAGCTCGTCGAAGAAGGCATGTGCGCAGGCCTCCAGCGGAGACAGACGGGTGACTGGCGTGTATTCCAGCAATCGAGAGCAGAGAGCGATGGCCTCCGGCGGCGTGCGGGGCTTAAACACCTGGTTGAAGACAGCAATACAGAAAACTTTTGAACATTTCTCAGCGTCTGCATTGAAAGCGTGAAGAAAGTGTCCACTTTGGAGCTGGTCCAAATGATGCTTGTTCAGCCTTTAAAGTGGAGGTGTGCTGCTCCACTGAGTGCCATTGTATTTTCTTTAGTGAGATCAAATAGCCTGAATGGAGATACTGATCTCACTTCTACCAGTCATTCAGCACTAATTACCTTTGTCCAAGGGTGAGCTTTAATCTGGGGAAACTTGAACTCTGTGTAGTTGGGGTTCATCTCTCGGATCTGCTCCCTTGTCGGTGTTCCAAGAACCTGACATAGGCGAGGTAGAAAACAATCACATGAATGAAAGCTCTGACGAAGGACGGACGACAATTTGAACGTACCTTGATGATCTCTACGAGCTGGTCCACTCCGCTGTCCCCGGGGAAGATAGGCTGACCCAGCAGCAGCTCTGCTAGCACGCAGCCAGCCGACCAGATGTCAATGTTGGACGTGTAGTCCGTGGCGCCGAAGATGAGCTCCGGAGCGCGGTAGTATCGTGAGCAGATATAGGACACGTTCGGCTCCCCCCGAACCAGCTGCTTCGCACTGTGGGGCAACAGTGGACAACCCACATTAAGGATGTGAAGTGAATTATATTTATATAGCGCTTTTCTCTAGTGACTCAAAGCGCTTTACATAGTGAAACCCAATATCTAAGTTACATTTAAACCAGTTTAGACGAGCCTTAAGGTGTCGCTTCTGGAGCAAGGGTTTCCTTGCCCGGAGGTTGGGTCCCGGGCGCAACTGGGTGCTCCAACAGTACAACGACCCCAAACACACGTCAAAAGTGGTAAAGGAATGGCCAAATCAGGCCAGAACGAAGGCCCCAAAATGGACCTCCCAAAGTCCTGACCCAAACGTGTGGACAATGCTGAAGAAACAAGTCCATGTCAGAAAACCAACACATCCAGCTGAACTGCACCAAGAGGAGCGGTCAAAAACTCAAGCAGAAGCCCGCGGATGGTCACCAAAAGCGCCCCACTGCAATGAAACCTGCCAAAAACCATGTAAAATATACATTTTCAGTAGACCCATAACAAATTCACAAAAGAAGCAAACCCCATGAATGTCTTCCACGACCAACAAGCACGTGCTCCAATCACTCCACCACAAAAAAACAAGAGCTGTAGAAATGATTGCAAACTCAAGACAGCCGTGACGATGCTCTCCACAAGTGTATGTAAACTTTTGACCACGACTGTATTTTCCACAATATGGCTTTGTCAGGTCATGGCTTGCTTTGGTATTTAAGTTATTTAGTATTTTTTTTGTGACAAAATAGGACCCTTATGGAGAATTGTGTACACAATCAATAAAAAGCTACATTGATTCCAACCAAAGTTAACGTGAGCTGTGCTAATTGCTAAGTTCAACTCAAAACTTCAATTAACTTGTTTTCTTATTAATTTTTTTTGTCTCAATCAAGAGTTGGTAAACCTTTGCCTCATTTTAATATCTCCAACATTGGCAGTAAAAGCCAAATACAGGTGACATTACTGTATGTAGACTAGGATTTGGGCAGTGCGACTGCATTTCCTTGATGGATGGTGACTTCATTTAACTCACAGGTGTCTAAATATTGAAATCAAAATACATTTTTGTCGCACAAACATTTCTTCTTTTGTGTCAATTTTGTTTGGTTAAAATCTCATTTGTACAAGTTTAAAAACATTGCAAAGCTAATTTTCTTTAGCCTGTCAATGGGCTCGTCCATTGAACATTAGCATTAAGATAGCGGCATGAAGACCAACCTTTATCCTGTATGGTTGTATTGTTACTTTTTGTTGTTCATACCGGGCTGTATTGTTGATTTAACACAATTCTTACATGTATGTGCACTTCATGTGTATATCATACCTGCCAACTTTTGAAATCAGAAAAACCTAGTAGCCAGGGTCCAGGGGCCGCAGGCCCCGGTAGGTCCAGGACAAAGTCCTGGTGGGGGGTTCCGCCCCCCGACGCAAAATGATTGATTGCATTCAGACAAGTTAAAATGTTGCTAAAACCATCACTTTTCTATCAGTCACAGTGACTTTTCAAAACAAAAATATTACAGCAAAAATCATATGGGTTGATTGACATGTTTATTCTGTAAACTAACTTCAATACGGTAGTTTGAAATTATTTTGACAGTTAATGCCAGTTATCCTGTCAACCTTTCACAAGACTTCAATTTGTTAATTGAAAGTATAAACAGTATAAACACTTTTTACAGTAAACAAATGGTAAAACAGTACTAAACAATTCCATAAAAAAAAAAATTGGTGTCATTATTAACTTTCTGTCCAAGCTTGTATAATCTACTGCCTTGTTCAATTGTAAAAAATATTCTGTGCCTAAAATTCACATTTCTATCACAATTATCATACTGTAAACATGGTAAGCTAACTTCATTAAAATTAATAGTCCTGTCAATAGCATGGAATTACAATTCAAATGTAGTTTTTTTGTAAGCCTTTCAAAAGAATTCAAAATATGAAAAATTCATGAAAATTAATTTAAGCCATCAGACACTTGAAAAGTGGCACATCACATCTCTAATGTAATCATTTTAACTTTTCAACAGAAATAGCACTGCAAAAATATTAAGGACATACTTCTGTATTTTGGTAGTTATGCTGTCAACATTTAACAAGATTTCTTCAACTTGGACTTGAAAGCATAAATAGTATAAACACTTTTAACAGTATAACAGTACTAAACAATTCCAATAGATAACATTGGTGTCATTACCTTTTTGTGGCTAAAATCCAAATTTAGCAACGGCATTAGACTTGTGTTTTTTTGTCCCAACGTGGTCTTTTACATCGCTAATTCCTCCGTGTCCGATCGAAAAATCTTGTCTGCACAAGGTGCAATTCGCGTAGTTTTCACCCTTTTTGGAACGGATAATTATTCCCGGATAGGCTTTTGAATATTCTTCACGGAATGACTGCAGTTTTCTTTTCGGTTTAAGACTCGTTTGCGATTTTTCTCCGGCTGATTCCATGATCGTTCGCTCGTTTGGAAACAATGGCAACAGGTGCCTCGTGCTTGGCAGCGGTGCTATAAATTGCCTCGCGCATGGCATTCGGAATGGCTCGATAGGAAGTTACGGGAAGCAGTGTCGATTGTGATTGTTGTTACGAGATTTCGTGAATAAAACTTTTAAATAAAAAAAAAAAAAATGTAATTAATGAAAAAACGTATTTTTTTATCACTGCGACCGTAACCCGGAATAGGTTGACGAAAACCGTACTAATTACGGGAAAACCGGAGTAGTTGGCAGGTATGGTATATTAATGTACTTTCCTTTGTGTGCTTAGTTGTACAGTACCTTCATTGCAGGCACTATCGATATACAACCTCAAGTGGAACCTCTAATTTAAAGGAATGTTTAAAGAGCTACAAAACCAAATAATAGTGGGGGTATTAAACTAGCTAATTGACAAATTACCGTGGCTATAGGCAACATTCCGATGTAGTTTTTAATTATCTCCACAAGATGACAGTCGCAGCATTAGAAGTTTTAATTACATCAGCATACCTTTTTAAACGTTGGTTGCGCTACACAGCGGTAGGTGTGGAATGTATTTGCATTCCACTTGTCAGACTGTTGTTTACAATGCCCCATCCATCCATCCATTTTCTACCGCTGGTCCCTTTCGGGGTCGCGGGGGGGTGCTGGAGCCTATCCCAGCTGCATTCGGGCGGAAGGCGTGGTACATCCTGGACAAGTGGCCACCTCATCGCAGGACCAACTCAGATGGACAACATTTCCGAGCCCAGGATCGAACCCAGGACCTTCGTACTGTGAGGCACATGCACTAAACCCTTCCCACCGTGCTGCCCTGTTTACAATGCACTCAGCGATAATAATGCTGACTGAGAAGTTTTCTAATTAGAGCTATTACAGCATTGGCTCTGTTGCTGCTGTGTTGTACAATACATATTATTAAATAGCCTGCTTCCAGTGAATGCCCTGTTCTCCTTTCGCTCGTTAAGTAAACAACCCGGCTACTATATTTTACATTATTCATCATGTTTTTTCAAGGTACCGTATTTTCCGCACTATAAGGCGCACCTAAAAACCACAAATTTTCTCAAAAGCTAACAGTGCGCCTTATAACCCGGTGCGCTTTATTACGATTAATTTTCATAAAGTTTTGATCTCGCAACTTCGGTAAACAGCCGCCATCTTTTTTCCCGGTAGAACAGGAAGCGCTTCTTCTTCTACGCAAGCAACCGCCAAGGAAAGCACCCGCCCCCATAGAACAGGAAGCGCTTCACCCGCCCCCATAGAACAGGAAGCGCTTCACCCGCCCCCATAGAACAGGAAGCGCTTCACCCGCCCCCGGAAGAAGAAGAAAAAACGCGCGGATATCACCGTACGTTTCATTTCCTGTTTACATCTGTAAAGACCACAAAATGGCTCCTACTAAACGATCCGGTTCATAAAAAGACGCAATCTCTCCATCCGCACACGGATTACTACCGTATTTCACAGCAACTGAACCGCACTGTGGAACGGGAGCACGTACGGTGAATATTCGCTCCACAGGGAATGAGAAGTCATCCTTCACTGTGGTTCTAGCTTGCCATGCTAACTTCCACTCATGGTGATATTCAAAAGGAAGACCTTGCCAAAAGAGACCTTTCCAGCCGGCGTCATCATAAAAGCTAACTCGAAGGGATGGATGGATGAAGAAAAGATGAGCGAGTGGTTAAGGGAAGTTTACGCGAAGAGGCCGGGTGGCTTTTTTCACACAGCTCCGAAGGCGAACACACCTTCACTAAGACGGGCAGACAGCCTCGGACGACATACGCCAACATTTGCCAGTGGATCGTAAATGCTTGGGCAGATATTTCGGTCACAACTGTGGTCCGAGCTTTCCGGAAGGCAGGATTCACAGAACAACAGCGACACTGACTCCCGATGACTTCTACGAGACGGAACCGGCCATTTTGGATACCACGCTTGCGCAACTTTTCAATTCGGACACCGAAGACGAAGAATTCGAAGGATTTACGAATGAAGAATAACTTCAGAAGGTGAGCGCTATGTTTATTTTGTGTGTTGTGACATTAACGTTCGAGCAACATTATGTTGCTATTTATTGCTCTACACCATTTTGAATTTTACTATGTTTGTGATTGCACATTTGCGTACATTTTGGGACAGAGTTGTTAGAACGCTGGTTTTCAATATATTATTAAAGTTTGACTGAACTATCTGACTGTTTTTTTGACATTCACTTTAGCGCAGCGTTTTTTTGACATTCACTTTAGCGCAGCGTTTTTTTGACATTCACTTTAGCGCAGCGTAGGCGCGGCTTTTAGTCCGGGGCGGCTTATTGGTGGACAAAATTATGAAATATGTAATTCATAGAAGGTGCGGCTAATAATCCGGTGCGCCTTATAGTGCGGAAAATACGGTATATACCAGTGTTCTGCACAAGACTGCACTTGCCATCAATCTGTGGCTGTCTAAACATGTATTAAAAACAATGTATTTCTTTCCTACAAAATTGCAGGTTGAAATGATTAACAACATGGACAAACAATATGCCATTAATACCCTACAGTAAATTGTGTTTATAATAAATCTTAGTCCCCAGTTTTGTATTGCGATATTCACAACGAACATTGTTTTACAGTTTTAAATGGTTACATGTAGGGCTAGGTGGTATACGCTATTAGAAGTTATATCAGTATATTTAAGAAAGAGATATGTATATGAGACATACTGATATTTAAAATATTTTAATGCTGCCTTTGTTACGGTGCCGTTTGCTCTTAATCTTAATTTCAAAATGTCACAATCGCTTTGTTCTTGTTGATGTCAAATTAGCATTAAAGTAAAGCTTTCTGACATGTCAACAATCATAACAATTATTCCTTGGACATTCCCTGGACATTTATTGTAAGCTTTAATTGTGTGCATTCTGCACATTGACTGTGTTTTAGCAGCTAGCTTGAGCGTGTGACCAATAAAAGTTACCACAAAGCCAAAGTGTGTCATTTAGCCTATTTTTGTTAGTTGCAGAGCTTTGTTTTTTTAAATGTAGGCTATTTGTACCAGTATTATATATTTAATAAATATTTAAATGAAACAAAGATGGTAGGTTTTACCTAAACACTCTGCACGTTTTGTTTAAGATAGCGATATATATCGTATATTGCCATATTACCAGGGTATCAGTTTTGGTCCATATCGCCCAGCACTATAAGCTACTGTATTTTCCGGACCATAAGCAGCTACTTTTTTTTTCCAACGCTTTGAACCCTGCAGCTTATAAAATTGTGCTGCTAATTTATGGAGTTTTATTCACTAACGGCCATAATGTTTTGTGTTTAACAAATAGTTTCATATTTTGCCGACAGACACTGAAAAGTGTGTTATTGTTTGTGCAATGGTGCCATATTGAGGGAAGTATATTCGTCCACAGCGTTTCTACTCGAAAGGATTCTTCATTCGTCACTCCAAGCAATGTTTGTAAGTTTTACAATATACCCAAGACAATTCATATTTACTAAACCGTCCCATGTCGGTGGGAGTGTTTTCATGCATATTTGTACGTGCTATCGTAATGTAATCAAGTTAGCGTTGTTAGCATTACCAAATATGCTCACACGTTTACAAGTGTCTGTTATTATTAACTTACATCCATCCATCCATTTTCTACCGCTTGTCCCTTTTGGGGTCGCTGCGGGTGCTGGAGCCTATCTCAGCTGCATTTGGGCGGAAGGCGGGGTACACCCTAGACAAGTCGCCACCTCATCACAGGGCCAACACAGATAGACAGACAACATTCACATTCACACACTAGGGCCAATTTAGTGTTGCCAATCAACCTATCCCCAGGTGCATGTCTTTGGAGGTGGGAGGAAGCCGGAGTACCCGGAGGGAACCCACACAGTCACCGGGAGAAAAATGCTAACTCCACACGGAAAGATCCCGAGCCCGGGATTGAACTCAGGACTACTCAGGACCTTCGTATTGTGAGGCACATGCACTAACCCCTGGCCCACCGTGCTGCCCCATTAACTTACAATGCCATCCATCCATCTTCTTCCGCTTATCCGAGGTCGGGTCGCGGGGGCAGCAGCCTAAGCAGGGAAGCCCAGACTTTCCTCTCCCCAGCCACTTCGTCCAGCTCTTCCCGGGGGATCCCGAGGCGTTCCCAGGCCAGCCGGGAGACATAGTCTTCCCAACGTGTCCTGGGTCTTCCCCGTGGCCTCTTACCGGTTGGACGTGCCCTAAACACCTCCCTAGGGAGGCGTTCGGGTGGCATCCTGACCAGATGCCCGAACCACCTCATCTGGCTCCTCTCCATGTGGAGGAGCAGCGGCTTTACTTTGAGCTCCTCCCGGATGGCAGAGCTTCTCACCCTATCTCTAAGGGAGAGCCCCGCCACCCGGCGGAGGAAACTCATTTCGGCCGCTTGTACCCGTGATCTTGTCCTTTCGGTCATAACCCAAAGCTCATGACCATAGGTGAGGATGGGAACGTAGATCGACCGGTAAATTGAGAGCTTTGCCTTCCGGCTCAGCTCCTTCTTCACCACAACGGATCGATACAGCGTCCGCATTACTGAAGACGCCGCACCGATCCGCCTGTCGATCTCACGATCCACTCTTCCCCCACTCGTGAACAAGACTCCTAGGTACTTGAACTCCTCCACTTGGGACAGGGTCTCCTCCCCAACCCGGAGATGGCACTCCACCCTTTTCCGGGCGAGAACCATGGACTCGGACTTGGAGGTGCTGATTCTCATCCCAGTCGCTTCACACTCGGCTGCGAACCGATCCAGCGAGAGCTGAAGATCCTGGCCAGATGAAGCCATCAGGACCACATCATCCGCAAAAAGCAGAGACCTAATCCTGCAGCCACCAAACCGGATCCCCTCAATGCCTTGACTGCGCCTAGAAATTCTGTCCATAAAAGTTATGAACAGAATCGGTGACAAAGGGCAGCCTTGGCGGAGTCCAACCCTCACTGGAAACGTGTCCGACCTACTGCCGGCAATGCGGACCAAGCTCTGACACTGATCGTACAGGGAGCGGACAGCCACAATCAGACAGTCCGATACCCCATACTCTCTGAGCACTCCCCACAGGACTTCCCGAGGGACACGGTCAAATGCCTTCTCCAAGTCCACAAAGCACATGTAGACTGGTTGGGCAAACTCCCATGCACCCTCAAGGACCCTGCCGAGAGTATAGAGCTGGTCCACAGTTCCACGACCAGGACGAAAACCACACTGTTCCTCTTGAATCCGAGGTTCGACTATCCGGCGTAGCCTCCTCACCTGAATAAACCTTACCGGGAAGGCTGAGGAGGACTTGACTTACAATGGCATTTTATTTTTGTATTGTTTCAGTTCCGTAAATTCACCAAAAGGTCACCGTGGAGTTATTAAGTATGTTTAGCTGATTGAAAAGCTAGCTTCCGCAGCTTGTGGGTCCATGACGATGACTTCTGTTTTGTTTGATCATTACCAACATGTGACATGTACTGTTTGGAAACAATCAAAGGTATATAAATAAATATTTACAAAACCTTTTGTACCGGTATATATCTGCGTCTTAAGGTCCATAGCGGCTAATGTATGTAAAAATATTAATTTCTTCTAGAATTTGGTGGGTGCGGCTTAAATACCGTAAATTAGGGTAAGTTGACCCTACGCGTATTTTGGTGGTTTCTTCAGCATTTACAGAGCAATCAGTTTGTCAGCAAGTATTAGCTCACTATCTGACAAGTCCAAGTTACTGCCACACTTTTAATTTATACCACTTATAAACAGTGTTGGAAATAGCATTAGTGAAGTAACATTGATTATAATTGACAAACGGGGAAATCCACAGTACAGCAATGGAAAGAATGATGGAGACAGTCAAGCAAACATTTGTGGATCTGACCTGCCAAAGTCACAGAGTTTGAGGATGGCCGTCTCTGGGTCCACCAAGAGGTTTTGGGGCTTGATGTCTCTATGACATACGCCCTGGGAATGGATATATGCCAGGCTTCTGAACAGTTGGTACATGTACACCTGATGAGGCACACAAGAAAAAGATTAGTACAGTCAATTATTACAAACTTATGTGGATACTTTTTGACTTGTGTGACTTTTTAACTAAAGCTTGAGTCAACCAAAGCTGTGGCTAACTAATGTGGGTGTTGCAGGTTAATTGTCAATCAACTGTGACTCATACTTTCCAATAGTTGTGCAAAAGCTTCATCATGACTGACAATGATCGCTCCCTTTTTCAAAAATGAACGAGTAGGCATTTTATTCTTCGCCATTACTGGCAGCACGTTGCAGCAATAGGGGCCATACACAGAATATAACATTATTATAGGTAATATTACTAAAACAGAAATAAGTGGGCTAGAAGACCCCAAACAAGCTACAATGGAAATGTGACCCTAAAGGACGAAGAATAAGAAGAGGAGGCTGCATAGAAGAGTGAGTACGATGTATGTTTGTGTCTCAAAGCCTCAGGGGAACTTCAGGCTGAAAGAGTGAAGTGGGCCATGAGACACTTGGAATGTTCTCTCTGCTGCTGCTACACTCACACACAATAAACGCTCTTTAGAAACCAACAAGCTTTAAGACAAGGCGCTAAGTGGCTTTTTTTCTTGCTTCCAGCTCGTATAATCCGTAAAAACAGCCACTGTTCATTACCTCAAGCTAAATACACTGGAAAAAGTTGTAGCCCGTTTTATTACGTTTAGTGGACTCTTAAGTGAAACACTTATTGATAAGTAGCAGCGGGACTGCTTCACAATGTGTTCAATGTGGCGTGATTAGCATGGACTTACCTTTACATAAATGATGGGGATGGTGGTCTTGGCCTTGTTGAAGTGCCGAGCCACCCTGTACACTGTTTCAGGGACAAAGTCCAGCACCAGATTCAGATAGACTTCATCTTTCTGCACATGAACACAAGAACAGGACACAGGAGGCGATTAGGCCTTCTTACTTAACTTACAGACAAGATTCCTTTAGAGGGGAACTGCACTTTTTTTTTTACTTTTGCCTATCGTTCACAATCATTATGAAAGACATGACGATGGATTTTTTTTAATGCATTCTAAATATTAAATAAATGCGATCAAAAGTCTGCCTGCCTGTGGGAGCCGCTCTATTCTGCTTATAAAGCTCTTAAAAAACATCCAAACACCCTCATTTAGGTTTTATATACATGATGCAAGTATATATGTAATGTAGTAACGGGCACACTTATATCATTTAACGTATTTTGATCATTTTGAGCATACGCGGCGCATTAATTTAAAAAACGCATCAAGTTTGCTTTTTTTTGTTTACAGCATCACTGATTTATTGCTCACTGCAGACTTTATGAGAGCCAACAAACATAATAAAACATCACTTACTGTGCAAGGTCTGCCGTCATTAGGATGGATGCCGACTTCTGGGATGTTCATATATTCCCATTTAGGTGAAGAATGTCTCATAATCCTAACGAAGAAAAGGGGGGTGGAACCAAGCCTCTTTTCGTTTTCGTTATTTCCGAGTCTAAATTGGCTGTCAATGTGTACCAATTAGTCGGAATATGTCTTCAGCCTTTTTCTTTTTCTTTATGATCTGCAATAAACTTCCAGGGAGTAAGGAAGTGAGAAAACATCTCACCTGTCGACCATGTCGAAATTGCACACAAACTTGTGATCACGGCGCCGCTATAAATAGTTTGTCTGCGTTAGTTCGTATAATAATAATAATATCACTTATACAAGGTTATTATTTAAATGGAGCATTGTTAGCGGTTTTTGAATGGTTATTTATTGGGTTTTAAGGGCGAAATAGAGGACCTCCCATTGGCTCCACTGCAAGTCAGAATGCATTAAAACATCTACCCATGTTTTTCATAATGATTGTAACCAATGGGCACATTTCCATAAAAAGGTGCAGTTCCTCTTTAAATATGAACATCTACAACTTTAACTACGCAGATGTAAAGTTTAAGGTCAATGCATAATTGTCCAATGGATAGACAATGACCGTAAATGTTCAAACTCATGGTGTTTATTTACATTACCTTAACTGCAAAGAGTACAGGGCGTTAATTGGAAGCAGATAAATGAAAAGTCATATTTCTCAACCATAATTTATAATTTGAGAAGGTGGAGAGAAAATTGTAGCCGTCTTTAACCACATGGTCATTTATTCAAAAAACTTTACCAGAGCCAAAGTTGTAATATAACTGCACTAATACCACAGATGTATTAGTGCAGTATGGAAATGATAACACCTGTAAGTTTCTCACCACGCAGAAACATTTTACAGCGCGTGCAGAGCTAGATAATGCTGCTGGATATTGGCCACTCATGGGGCTTTGAATGCAGATTAGGGATGTCCCGATCCAGGTTTTTGCACTTCCGATCCGATACCGATATTGTTTTTGCACTTCCGATCCGATACTGACCGATACTGGCCTATCTGAGCATGTATTAAAGTTTAAAGTTATTTAGCCTACTTAGTTGTCAGAATCATGTTGAAAAGGGTTTTAGCACTCTTGATAACAACTAGCCAGCTGAATTAGGGGAGTTTGAATAATACACAATGGTTGGTAACAAGAAACTGACCTGTTTATTCAAGGATAAACACAAAATAGACGAAGTTATACATGACAAACAAAAATGGCATCATTGAACTAGGGCTGGGCGATATGGCCTTTTTTTAATATTGCGATATTTTAAGGCCATATTGCGATACACGATATATATCTGGATATTTTGCCTTAGCCTTGAATGAACACTTGATGCATATAATCACAGCAGTATGATGATTCTATGTGTCTACATTAAAACATTCTTCTTCATACTGCATTAATATATGCTACTTTTAAACTTTCATGCAAAGAAGGAAATCACAACTAAAAAAATCACTATTTTTTTCATACGGTGTTGATCTGGAAATGTTTGCCTCGGCATTTTGATGGTGTGGGCGTGTGGCACCGAATGGAGATAAGCGTCTCGACAGACATTACAATATTTGAACAATGATGACGAAAACTGTTTTCTCTGTCGTGTCCGTGTGTCGAAAATTGTTATGCGCTTATTTTTTAATTTGATTTTGTGCGTGGCATAGATTTGCAGTGCGCAAAGGACACGTGAGCATTGCGCAATTGCACAGGCGCGCACCTTAGAGAGAACATTGGTCACACGGCTGCGCTAGCATCACAGCTAACGTTAGCCATAGCCATGCTGCAACCTCTCTTCTCCGCGAGGGCGTATACGTATGTGACGTGTGACGTGACAGTATGTGACGTGTGTAAGAAGGTGCGCTTGCTGTCTGTGAGAAGGAGACACAGGAAAGAGTGAGAAGAGCCTGTCGTGTAATGCCAGCAGCTAAAAGCAACTGCGTGAGAATCCACAGACCTGTGGATGTGTTAAAGGTGTGCTGGAAAATGCGGAACGGAAATTAGGGCGCAGCAGAAAAGTGGAATGTATTATTTAAATCGGTGCATTGGAAAACACGGACCGGAGTTTGTTTTTTTAAACTGGATCTGGATCGGCATTTTCCCATGCCTTGCCGATACGCATTTTTTTGCAAATATCGGCGGCCGATCCGATCCAAATATCGGAACGGGACATCCCTAATGCAGATACTGCCATTTTGGGGAATTAATAAAAACAAAATACATCAGGAGGTTGCCTACAGCCACAGCTTTTAAAGCCAATGTGTTTTCACCGAGCCCTAAATAGAGACAGTTGATTGATGTTTGTAGTGTGCATTTGGCTCTAAAAAGTTTGACTATTTCTACTAAAATTTTACATACACCCATGTTAGGCTACAAGTAAACAATAATAATAAACAGGATGGCGCATACATACCTTCTCACCACTGGAGTAGAAGAAGTAACGTAGCCTCACAATGTTGCAGTGGTCCAACTTGCGCATTATTTGCAGCTCTCTATTCTATAGGGAAGAAAAACGCAAAGTTGTAAAAAGGCAAAATATGAGTTCTGGAACCATAAATATATTTTTAAACCAACTACCGTATTTTCCGCACTATTAGCCGCACCTAAAAACCACAAATTTACTCAAAAGCTGACAGTGCGGCTTATAACCCGGTGCGCTTTATATATGGATTAATATTAAGATTCATTTTCATAAAGTTTAGGTCTCGCAACTACGGTAAACAGCCGCCATCTTTTTTCCCCGTAGAACAGGAAGCGCTTCTTCTTCTACGCAAGCAACCGCCAAGGTAAGCACCCGCCCCCATAGAAGAGGAAGCGCTTCTTCTTCTACTGTAAGCAACCACCCGCCCCCGTAGAAGAAGAAGAAGCGCGCGGATATTACGTTTCATTTCCTTTGTGTGTTTACATCTGTAAAGACCACAAAATGGCTCCTACTAAGCGACAGGTTTCCGGTTCATGAAAAGACGCAATCTCTCCATCCGCACACGGACTACTATTTCACAGCAACTGCCTAAAGACTTTCAAGAAAAGCTGGCTACTTTCCGTGCATATTGTAAAAACAAGATAGCTGAAAAAAAGATCCGGCCAGAGAACATTATCAACATGGACGAGGTTCCACTGACTTTTGATATTCCTGTGAACCGCACTGTGGATACAACGGGAGCACGTACGGTGAATATTCGCACCACAGGGAATGAGAAGTCATCCTTCACTGTGGTTCTAGCTTGCCATGCTAATGGCCAGAAACTTCCACCCATGGTGATATTCAAAAGGAAGACCTTGCCAAAAGAGACCTTTCCAGCCGGCGTCATCATAAAAGCTAACTCGAAGGGATGGATGGATGAAGAAAAGGTGAGCGAGTGGTTAAGGGAAGTTTACGCGAAGAGGCCGGGTGGCTTTTTTCACGCAGCTCCGTCCATGTTGATATACGACTCCATGCGCGCCCACATCACGCTGGTTTTTAATATATTATTAAAGTTTGACTGACCTATCTGACTGTTTTTTTGACATTCCCTTTAGCGCAGTTAGATGCGGCTTATAACACGGGGCGGGGCGGCTTATAGGTGGACAAAGTTTTGAAATATGCCGTTCATTGAAGGCGCGGCTTATAACCCAGGGCGGCTTATGGTGCGGAAAATACGGTAGGCTTCGTTGGCGTATACAACAACTCAATGATACACACTCACTTTAAACCTTTTGTCTTGGAGAACTTTCTTGATGGCCACCATCTCCTGGCTGTCGATGAGGCGAGCTTGGTAGACCACTCCAAAGGAGCCATTTCCTATTACTTTAATGTCCGTGTAGGAGACTTCCTGTGGGCGGTCGGGGCCTTGCCCAGGCGTTGCCACCACTGTGGTCACTTTGCCACTGTCGCCTGTAAATAAAAGCCAAATACATACAGTGAGTGTTTTGTTTAAAAATGACAACTTTGTATTTATAGAGGGACATTGAGATATAATACATTAGTTCATGCCTTGTTTGCTTACAATTACAATAATGGACCCCACCCTAATATGGTCTTTAAAAACATATATATTTATTTAAATGGCTGTCACTTATTTTGAAAGAAACACTGTGGATGAGGGTATTGCTTTGTATTTGACTTTTTTTGCAACAATAGAAAAGGTACTATTAAGAAGTGTTAAGGGAAGACAGAAGAAGTAAACACATTTAGTAGGATTTGGAGTACTCCACATATATTTCGAGGTTTAACTATTAGGTAGGTCTTTATTGTCATTGCACAAGTACAACGAAACTTTGTTTTCAGCACAAACCTGTTCAAGATTAGACAGACAGACAGTGTACAGGGTTACAGAACAGAAATGCTGATGGGTCGCCACAAGGCGCCCCGTAAAAGATGGGAAAAAGGTGAACGCTGGGGGAGGATAAGTAAAAAAATACAATCTAGACTGGGCTCCTAAGGAGGCCCAGTCTGGAGTGGGGGAAAACCTCCATAGCAAAGCACATACACACATTACAACATCCATCTCGAGACTTGCCAACAGAGGGGAGGGAGTGGGTGCTACGGTGGAGGGCTGCAGCTCTTCAGGCGCTGCCCATCCGTCCATCACCCCTAAGGGATTCGCGTCAAAGGCGTTGGATGGGGGCATTAACAGGGGTTAACTTTTTTTTTACTCTTTTGTGGCATTTTAGAGTGTCAAAATGTGGGGGGGAGAGTCATATTTGGGAGAGATTTTTTTTCACATTAAGGCTTTGCTGTTTTAGTGATTGTTTTACTGTTCCAACACAGCCTGTACAGGTAATTATTTTAATACAGTGGTACCTCAAATTAAGAGTGCCCTGACTTAAGAGTGTTTTGAGAGAAAAGAGCTGTCTCTTGGCTAATTGTGATGCTTTAAAGGGGACCTATCGTGCAAAAAACAACTTTTTCTTACCTATTGGTACCTGCTTTTGTGTATTTGGGATCTGCATAAGTCTTGAAAATTTGAGATCAAACCATGAAGGCATGGCGGAGACTTTTATAGAATAGAATATAGAATAGAATATATCTTTGTCGAAATTGTAAGCAAAACTAATTTAGTGCAAATTCATAATAACACATAAAAACATAGATAAATAGATAAAAATACCAAGCACACAGCTCACATGCACAGTCATTCTTGTCTTGTGTTCAGCGACACTATTGCTCTCGGGTAAAAAGTGTTCTTAAATCTGTTTGTCCGGCATGTTATTGTCCAGTATCTCCTGCCCGAGGGCAGCAGTTCAAAAAGTTTATGTCCGGGGTGCGATGGGTTCCTTATGATGTTTTGGGCCTTTTTGAGGCACCTGGCACTGTACAGTTCATCTAGGGAGGGGAGAGAGCAGCCAGTGATCTTCATGGCAGTTTTTATGACCCTCTGAAGTGCATTTCTCTCTTCCGCCGTGCAGCTGGCATACCATACACACATGCAGTATGTCAGCACACTCTCTATTAAGGACAAGCAGTTTTTGTGACAAGTGGTTCTTTTTGAGGCGTCTCAGAAAGTAAAGTCTCTGCTGTGCCTTTTTGATGGTCACTGAGGTGTTCGCACACCACAACAGGTCTTCCTCGATCTGGATCCCCAGGAACCTGAAGTGAGAGACCCTTTCCACATAGTCCCCATTGATGTACAGTGGTTGGATGTTTATCGTTTTTTTCTTCCGGAAATCCATGATCAGCTCCTTTGTCTTGGTGGTGTTAAGGACCAGGTTGTTTCTATTTACAAAATTATTTTTATTTAACAATTTTGCCTTCCACTATACTTCCTCCAAATTAACCGTTTGGAATGTTCACCATTTGTGACATTTTACCCATTGGTGATGTCAGCGGATATCTCCATATATGCCATTGTAGTCCAACGTAGTCAGTAAGTTCCTTCTTTTTCTCTATCCTCTTCTTGTGGGACAGACTGGCCCGTACATGCACGTGCATCCCCCATTTCTGATACAATGTAGCGTATAGTTCGAACTTATCTGTCTAAGGTTTCCCCTAGATTGCCAAGATGCCTGTGGTGGTAGGGTGTGGTTAGGGATGTGGTTTGGGGGCGGGGTCAATACGATGTCATCAGATTATTTGCTATGAAGCACACATTTTCTTCAAAAAGCCCCCAAAAATGTAGACAAATTTGTAATTATAGTGTTAACAAATATTTTTTCTTACATAATATCATTTTGCTGTTTTTTTACTTGTTTCTGCTTAATGTAAATGTTAAATGGACTTGTAAGGTCGTCAAAGCGCTTTGAGTACCACATTCACCCATTCATACACACATTGACACACTGATGGCGGGAGCCAGGGTGAAGTGCCTTGCCCAAGAACACAACGGACTCGACTCGGAAGGCAGAAGCTGGTATCAAACCTGGAATCCTCAAGTTGTTGGCACGGCCGCTCTACCACCCGAATCACACTCCAACCATCGATCCGTTTTCTAGCTGCACTCGGGCGAAAGGCAGGGTACACCCTGGATAAGTCGCCACCTCCTCGCAGGGCCAACACAGATAGACAAACAACATTCACACTCACACACTAGAAAGTGCAAAGTCCACACAGAAAGACCCTGAGCCCGGGGATCGAACCCAGGACCTTCTTATTGTGAGACACACGCACTAACGCCTGTTCCACCGGGTATAAACCAGAACATGTTAAAAAATAATTTACGCAATATTTCAGGCAGCCAAAAAACCCACCCCTTATATTCCTCAACTGATGTACTAGCATTTATTTAAACATTACAGATTACTTTACAAAACATCTTTGACAAAGCATGATCATTATGTGAAACATTTTTATTTTGTTAATGTAGTTAAACCACATGTAAATCGTGACGCTTTTAATTTTGAAGCCGAAAAAGTGTGATTGGTTTAAGAAAGGTGTCTTGATATTTTTTGACGAAGGACTGTTTGCAATAAAAAAAAAAAGTTCCCTTTTGATGTCCTGCTTACCGTCTTACATTTTTGTTGAGCTTTTATGGCATCTTACTATTATAGTCACAGTAACAATCTACATTTTATGTTATCACTGCACCATAACTGTAGTCTCAGGGCGTTCAATCGTTCGCAACTGGACTACTTGCGAACGATTGAACACCCTGAGATGAATGAGAACCTTCATAGGTATTTTAACTGTAATCCAAACACAGAATAGAAGCTCCAACCACCTATCTGACAGCAATAGATGATGTCTATTACCTGACACCTTCTATGTTTGCTACTTCTCTTTGTTTATAATGTCTATTTTCTGCTGGATTTACTTTCTATTTTATGCTGCAGCTGTTACATATACTGTAATATTGAACATGGTAATTGTTATATATTGTATATATCAGTGATCCTCAACAGGCGGACCGCGGTCCATGTCCGGACCCAGCGACGTGTCCGTCCGGACCCAGCACGAATTATAGTAAAAAAAATAAATAAATAAATAAATAAATAAATTTTTATTATTATTATAATTATAATTATTATAAAAATATATAATAATTGTATTTATCTGTGAGTTATCGCTAGCGCAAGTCAACGTTCTTTGTTGTTTTTAGTCAAATATCTCCACGTTTCGTTTACACTTCTCGTGTCTCACTCACTCCGTCTCTCTCTCTCTCTCTCTCTCTCAGAGAGAGAAAGAGAGAGAGACGGAGTGAGAGCGAGAGAACGCCACTCTGATTGGCTAATTCCGGGGTATGGGTTGTCATCTCTTTCACAACGATGCGCTGATAGGCTGTTACCACCTGGGTCATGTGGACAGTGCATGGAACCTTTCGCTGCAGGCACACAGTTGTCTCGTATCGCTACTTCGCTAACTGTTCACTTGTCAGTCACTGAATGTGAATCAAATCACAATGGCATGCTCCAAGTTGGCTAAGGCTGGTAAAAGAAAGGTGGACAGGGAAAACCGACGTTTCAAGGAAGAATGGACAGAGCAATATGTTTCATCCTACCTACTGCAAGTACCAGACCAATGTGTCTACAATGCAACACTACTATTGCTCTAGTGAAAAGTGAAAATCTGAAACGTCACTATCTGAAAGAGCACCGCGAATTTGAAGAGACATTTCCTCATGATTCAGAGCTAAGAAAAAAAGAAATCACGAGGCTGAAAAAGCCATATGAAACATCAAGCAAGATTTTTGTTAAATCTATGACACAACAACAAATAGCAACAGAGCAGTAACGTGCGGTGAGGTTGATGGCTGGTGAGGCACTGACTTCAACACAGTCAGATTTACAAACATATGAACCCTAAAGAGTATCTTATTCACCATTTGATTGGCAGCAGTTAACGGGTTATGTTTAAAAGCTCATACCAGCATTCTTCCCTGCTTGGCACTCAGCATCAAGGGTTGGAATTGGGGGTTAAATCACCAAAAATGATTCCCGGGCGCAGCGCCGCTGCTGCCCACTGCTCCCCTCACCTCCCAGGGGGTGATCAAGGGATGGGTCAAATGCAGAGGACACATTTTTTCAAAGTTCTTATTTATTTTTGTTTCAAAGAAAATATTTCATGTATTTTATTGGATATTTATTTTATTTTTGTTAATTTTAAGAAAATGTTAAACTACCTACCTCCTGCTATTATATAAGCTTGACCGATAATAAACGGACCCAGCCTGTTTCAAAAAAACATTTGTGGACCTTCAAGATTTGTACTTGAGGACCCCTGGTATATATGATATAAACATATAATATAATATATCAGTATATATCCTATACTGTACATATATTATGTAAATATTACGTATATATGTTATATTTCTTTTAGTCTATTTTATACCTGCATTGTCATTTCCATCATTTGTAACTGAGCTACTGTGTGGAACAATTTCCCTTGTGGATCATTAAAGTTTGTCTAAGTCTAAGTCTAAATAACGACTTGTGTAGCAGGCATTAGCTCCTGTGAAGACGACCCACGGCCAAAAATTGTCTTGTCGGGAAAACAACTTGCCATTGCTCTGGACCTGATATTACTATAATATACCCTTTTCTTTGGCCATATCTGCTCACCCTTTTCCCACTTGTGGCTCATCAGTAACTAGTGAACGCTGCCAATTTTCCCCTGCTACAGAACGGACTGAGGGTAAAAAAGGACGCGTGTTGGTTAATGGCCCATTAAAACATTGGTGACGTTAAAGGAACTTGTAGTTAACGCGTCATTGTCGAGTTAACTTCACCTAATTGCAGCCCACTGCAAATTGCATTCAGGTAATGTTTCTTCAAGTGCAAACAGAACATTTGTGCGCTAATCTTTAGTGACCCTTATTTTGTAAGCGCATTCAGACAGGATGTAACACACAGCAATTTTATTGTGAAGGCGGAATTCTTGTTTTCTTGGCGCACTGGACGAAAGTGCTTTGTGCGGGGAGATTTGCAATCAAAAAGTACCACCCGATTAACGGCGGCCGTCCTTCCTTCATAGTGAGCTTGCACCTTGTCAGAGGTCATCGTGCAAGATTTTCAGCTAAAAATAGAACACATTCAGTTTAAGTCAGATGTTTATGTTTGCATGATCATAATGTAGTACAGTTCACTCTGAGCATGTACACGAGCCACTTGAAGCCAGTGAATGTGGGCGTAAATTTTGGCAACTATAGTTGGGAGGCCTTCAATTACTGTATCTTCATGGCCCAAAGAGAATTGGCTGGTAGCTAGGGATGCAACAGTTTGGTTGACCTGACAGCGTTCGAGAGCGCGTGTGTTGTTCGGAGCATACGCTTTTTCTTTGTTTTACTAATCATTTTGGAGCGTCAATATGTAGTTCTGCTCATATGACTGTGCACCGTGAGAAGGAGAAAGAAGAATTGTGGAGGCATTCGTCATGGCAATATTGCTAAATTTTAAGGCTATCGTTCAATAATCAAGTATTTTACCCAGCCCTACTCGCATGACACGTAAGAATGATAAAACATTTGTTTCTACACTTGTACGGAGGGTAAGAACGTTAAAACGTTACTTAAAGCTCAGCTTCAACAGCGAGTACACCTGTTTTACACCTAAGCCTGTTAAAATACAGATAACCTTATTCTTACACTTGTATGACCACTAAGCACGTTAAAATTCAGATAATACACCTTTTTTTACACTTGCATGACTGCTAAGGAGATTAAAATACAGATAATACACATCTTTCTACACTTGCATGACAGGTAAGAATGTTGAATGTTACTTACTGTAAACAGAGCCTGTTCAGTGAATACATTTAATTTGACACTTGTGCGACAAGTAAAGGTTATTGAAAATAATTGAGAAGCAGTGCTTCTCAATTATTTTCTGTTACGCCCCACCCCCTTACCACAAAGAAGACTTCTTGTGCCCCCCCACTCTCCAAAGCAATTATTAAATAGTATCATTTGTCTGTAAAATTGTTATAAGTATACCTCTGCATAACATTGTATCCTTATTAACATGAAAGAAAACAAAAAATATCGATCAGCTTACAACAAAGAATAACTTGAGTAACTAACATTGTTTTGTAGTTTGTAACAGAAAATATTTAAGATGTATCAAAATATAATAATCTCAATAATAATAGTACATTTAAATTGATCAACATCATTGACACTTAAACCTACAAAACAAAAATCAATATAACTTTTAAATAGGGATGTCCGATAATGGCTTTTTGCCGATATCCGATATTGTCCAACTATTTAATTACCGATACCGATATCAACCGATACTCATATCAACCGATACTGATGTATACAGTCGTGGAATTAACACATTATTATGCCTAATTTGGACAACCAGGTATAGTGAAGATAAGATCCTTTTAAAAAAATAAAATAAAATAAAAATAAGATAAATAAATTAAAAACATTTTTTTTGAATAAAAAAGAAAGTAAAACAATGTAAAAACAGTTACCTAGAAACTAGTAATTAATGAAAATGAGTAAAATTAACTGTTAAAGGTTAGTACTATTAGTGGACCAGCAGCACGCACAATCATGTGTGCTTACGGACTGTATCCCTTGCAGACTGTATTGATATATATTGATATATAAAGTAGGAACCAGAATATTAATAACAGAAAGAAACAACCCTTTTGTGTGAATGAGTGTGAATGAGTGTAAATGGGGGATGGAGGTTTTTTGGGTTGGTGCACTAATTGTAAGTGTATCTTGTGTTTTTTATGTTGATTTAATAATAATAACTCCGATGAGGTGGCGACTTGTCCAGGGTGTACCCCGCCTTCCGCCCGATTGTAGCTGAGATAGGCTCCAGCGCCCCCCGCGACCCCAAAAGGGAATAAGCGGTAGAAAATGGATGGAATGGATGGAATAATAATAATAAAAAAAACACAACGATACGATAATAAAAAAAACGATACCGATAATTTCCGATATTACATTTTAAAGCATTTATCGGCCGATAATATCGGCAGGCCGATATTATTGGACATCTCTACTTTTTAATCCAAATGCGGAAGTCAAGATTAATGGCAACAATGAGCATGTTTTGTTGTGCACAGCTTTTCAAAGTGGGGTTTTAGGCATAATGCCGATAAAGCATGTTCCCCGGGGTCACCCTGGCCCCCGGCAAACTATTGCGCCCCCTGACCTTCAGGGTGCCCGCCCCACTATTTGAGAAGAACTGCTTTAAAGTAAAAACAGCCTTTAGTTAATGAACCTATATATACATATATATATATATATATATATATATATATATATACACTTGTATACAGTATTAATAACCTATATAGTAGGGGTAGGGAACCTATGCCTCGCGAGCCAAATGTGGCTCTTTTGATGACTGCATCTGGCTCTCAGATAAATCTTAACTGACATTGTTTAACACGATAAGTAATGAATAATTCCGCTGGAAATCAGTGTTATTTTTTTTTTTTTTGCATTTTCATGCATTTTAATCTATCTATCTGTTTTCTACCGCACCCATCCCAGCTGTCCTTCGGGGTACAGGAGGGTCGCATTAAGAAGTATTTTATTTATTATTGGTTAGCATCAGAATAACAATGTTATTAAAAAGAATAATAGACTTATTATACTAAAAAAATGTTGGTCTTACTTAAAAATGCATGCATTTAGTTGTATTCAGTGTTAAAAAATATTATATGGTTCTCAAGAAAATACATTTTAAAATTTTTGGCTTTCATGGCTCTCTCAGTCCTGCGATGAGGTGGCGACTTGTCCAGGGTGTACCCCGCCTTCCGCCTGATTGTAGCTAACATAGGCTCCAGCGCCCCCGCGACCCCAAAGGGAATAAGCGGTAAAAAATGGATGGATGGATGGGCTCTCTCAGTCAAAAAGGTTCCCGACCCCTGCTATACAGTATACTCAATAAGCTACTTCTTGCACTTGTATGACAGTTGAAACACTTCCTGGCTTTTATTATAGAGACAAGTTGACCTTCTCCAACATTTCTTGTGGGGGTAAAAATAAATGTCAGTCGGGAGTACAAGGCATGCATCTTAAAAACTAGTCAAATAGTGTCACTGTCAGGGCTGATGTTACACGGCGGAAAAACGAGCCTTTCCAGATCAAATAGTAAATGACAGCGTTGGCAGTCGGGGAGTAGGGTAACAGTGGTGCCGTCTTTTTTTTTTTTTTTTACAGGGTGTGTGCGCCGGGTCGTAGGGAGCAATTTGATGAATCAACACCAGAAGCAATGACACTGGGAAAGAAAGAACAACACAGAAACGTAGAGATAGAGGGATAGAGGGACAGAGAGAGAGGCCCGCCCCCAAAGCGCTTGTCGGAGCCTGTGATGAAATTGTGTGGACAGGAGCACACCCAGAAGTGATACCATTTCCTGGGCTTGTTCACTTCTTTGCTTGTCTAAACAGGACCCCCCCTATGGATCACTGCCATGTCTCCTTGACTCAAAATGGGAGTAAGACACTGTCATTTTGCTCCAAAGACAGGCAGCTGAGATTGTGTTGGATGACGAGCTGAACATCCCTTCCTGCTTTTTGACCCCCATAATATAAATAGATTAACATCTGCAGCAAGTATATTAATCAAACACTGGTGCAGATAACATACATACAATTAGGGCTGGGCGATATATCGATATATCGCGGGTTTGTCTCTGTGCGATATAGAAAATTACTATATCGTGATATTCGAGTATACGTTCTTACGCAGTTGCTTTTAGCAAGCGCACCCTCTTACATACGTACACGGCGTCGCAGAGCAGAGAGGTAGCGGCATGGGTAACGTTAGCTGTGGTGCGATTGGTAATACGAGAGAAAGAAAGTGCGAATCTGGTAACAAATGAAGGAATAATTAATTCCCAAGAAAAACAGCAGGGGGTCCATCGTCTGGCGGTGGGAATATGTCGAACTGACAAACGTAATTTGTCAAGTGTGGGGCAAAAGCGTTGCTACAAAAAGTAGCATTACTGCTAATATGTAGCATCATTTGAAAAGTCACCTGCTAGAGAATGAAGAGTGCTTTCTCCGCATGTCAATATCTCAGTTCAGCGCCACACCAACAAAATGCAGAGGCAACTATTTCCACATCAACACCGTATGAATAAAATTGTCAACAACAGAAGGAGATAACGTCCGCAGGAACCTACCACATAGCGAAGGACATACCATATTTTTCGGACTATAAGTTGCAGTTTTTTTCATTGTTTGGCCGGGGGTGCGACTTATACTCAGGAGCGACATATGTGTGAAATTATTAACACACTACTGTAAAATATCAAATAATATTATTTAGCTCATTCACGTAAGAGACTAGACGTATAAGATTTCATCGGATTTAGCGATTAGGAGTGACAGATTGTTTGGTAAATGTATACCGGTAGCATGTTCTATATGTTATAGTTATTTGAATGACTCTTACCATAATATGTTACGTTAACATACCAGTTGGTTATTTATGCCTCATATAATGTACACTTATTCAGCCTGTTGTTCACTATTCTTTATTTATTTTAAATTGCCTTTCAAATGTCTATTCTTGGTGTTGGCTTTTATCAAATAAATTTCCCCAAAAATGCGACTTATACTCCAGTGCGACTTATATGTTTTTTTCCTTCTTTATTGTGCATTTTCGCCCGGTGCGACTTATACTCCGAAAAATACGGTACACTATTTGATTTCCTATTATGCAGCTCATTTTTATTTGACAGTTATTGAAATATCTTGTGTGACATCATGCACAAAAGTGCACTTTATTTGTTTGAAACTATTGTAGTGGCGTTCTGTACAAAAAGTGCACTTTAATTTAGTGTTGTTTTGATATGTCATCTTAGTAACATCATGCACAAAAGTGCACTCATAGCTTGTTTTAAAATGTCTGACAATCTTGCACTTTCTGTTTTGGAAATGACATGAATGTTTGTGCCATTGCTTAATAACTGTTTAATAAATACAGTTTTGGTCAAATGACTCACTTATACTCCGAAAAATACGTTATTTGTATTAAAATAGGTCATGTTCAACCCAGTAAATTGATTTTGAATATCTGAGTTTAAGACAGGGCAGCACGGTGGAAGAGGGGTTAGTGCGTCTGCCTCACAATACGAAGGTGCTGAGTAGTCTGGGGTTCAATCCCAGGCTCGGGGTCTTTCTGTGTGGAGTTTGCATGTTCTCCCCGTGACTGCGTGGGTTCCCTCCGGGTACTCCGGCTTCCTCCCACCTCCAAAGACATGCACCTGGGGATAGGTTGATTGGCAACACTAAAAATTGGCCCTAGTGTGTGAATGTGAGTGTGAATGTTGTCTGTCTATCTGTTGGCCATGCGATGAGGTGGCGACTTGTCCAGGGTGTACCCCGCCTTCTGCCCGATTGTAGCTGAGATAGGCTCCAGCGCCCCCCGCGACCCCGAAGGGAATAAGCGGTAGAAAATGGATGGATGGACTTAGTTGTGATTTCCCTCTCTGCATGAAAGATTAAAATGAGCATATATTAATGCAGTATGAACACGAATGTTTTGATGTAGACACATAGAATCATCATACTGGTGTGATTATATGCATCAAGGGTTCATTCAAGACTTAGGCAAAATATCGAGATATATATCGTGTATCGTGACATGGCCTAAAAATATCGAGATATTAAAAAAGGCCATATCGCCCAGCCCTACATACAATCACAAATAATTGCAGGTTTCAGAAAGGGGTTAAATGTTAGACATTGTAAATTGGAGAATAGAGTCAATCTAACCCAGTCCTTCTCAAATAGTGGGACGGGCTTCACGTGACCACGTGGAACATCCTTTTTTTCCCCATACCAGAATATGACGGAGCGTATGTAGCACTTGGCTTCACTGGAACCACGGCGGGAGACGAGGAAAGGCCGACGTGTTGTTTCCTTTAATGTTATGCAGAGGTATAGTTATAACAATTTTATAGACAAATTATGCTATTTATAGTCGCCGTAGAGAGTGGGGGGGACGCAAAATATTTTCTTCTTCCAAGGAGGGGTGTAGCAGAAAATAATTGAGAAGCACTGACCCAACCCAACCAGAAGAGCAACTGTAGGAACATGGTGATTTCTGTTGCATGTACATATTTAACTTCAGCATGTCTATCAGCATATTCACAGGTGATTATGTTTCAAGGTATCATTGACATGCAGGGTTAGTTGCACAAGTGTTTTGGCAATGCAGGTGGACAAGTCAGTGCAGTAGCGTGCATAACAAGTCTTTTGTCGTTAAATAGGCAAGTTGTTTATTATTTTATTCTATTTTTTATTTTATTACCGGTATATATTATTATTATTATTTATTTTTTATTTTTTATTTTATTATTATTATTATTATATATATATTTTTTTATATATATCTGTCTGTCTCTGGCCTCGTATGTGTGTGTGTGTGTGTGTGTGTGTGTGTGTGTGTGTGTATGATCATGTGTCTGTCTTTGTCGTCTTACTTGTTACATAATTGTGCCATTTGTCCCTCGTTAGTGGGACCTGAGTGGGGTGGGAGGGTGGGTGGGTGGTTTGGGTTTTAAGGGAAAGGGTGTGAATCATTTACTGACTTTAAAATTGTACTGTTTTGACTTGCACTTTTTTCTGTCTATTTGAAAATGCCAATAAAAAAAGTTGGAATAAATAGGCAAGTTGTATGTAACTGCCTCTCAAGTTGCCCAAAACTAAGAGGTTGAACTTCTGAAAGAACTTGCCAAATTTCAAGATATTTCCCGATTATGGCTGGGCGATAAAACGATATCAATATATATCGTGATAGACACGTAATCAATGAGCAATAAAAAAATGTGTCTGATAAAACAATTTTTTTTTTTCTTCTTCTATGTCGTAAGAAACCGGAAGTTGCGAAGCAAACTTTATTGCATGAACAAAGGCGCCCGTTCTCTGGTAACCGAGCAGTGGAGGAAGTGATCACTGATCAGTGGGAGTGACATGTTAACAGTTTCAACTATCAATTTTGGTTGCACCATCTTGTTGTCTCAATGTTTATTTGCATGGTGAGAGAAGAGAAACCAAGAATGAGTGCTGCAGAAAGCGAATAAATTGTCAATAAAACAGAAACGGTCATCTTGACAGTATGGCAGTTTTTGAGATTTTTTTAAAACGGACCATGGTCAGACCAATGTGGACCTCCTTAGCCGAACCACAGTCTGGCACTAAACCTGCAGGAAATTGTTCTTCTCAGGTTTCTCTATGCTTACATTTTCACACTATGTTTTTACTTTATTAAGCATTTCTTATATATTTTATCTCTGCGCCTTAATTTTAAGAGCTTATTGTTCAGTATTTATTTGTTTACATTGATTATTTGAGTGTTTTCCATGGCTCTATCAACATTTCCTTTACTTTCTGATTGATAGCTGAGGAGAATATACCGTATTTTTCGGACTATAAGTCGCAGTTTTTTTTCATAGTTTGGCCGGGGGTGCGACTTATACTCAGAAGCGACTTATGTGTGAAATTATTAACACATTACCATAAAATATCAAATAATATTATTTAGCTCATTCACGTAAGAGACTAGTTGTATAAGATTTCATGGGATTTAGCGATTAGGAGTAACAGATTGTTTGGTACGGTAAACGTATAGCATGTTCTATATGTTATAGTTATTTGAATGACTCTTACCATCTCAGTTGGTTATTTATGCCTCATATAACGTACACTTATTCAGCCTGTTGTTCACTATTCTTTATTTATTTTAAATTGCCTTTCAAATGTCTATTCTTGGTGTTGGGTTTTATCAAATAAATTTCCCCAAAAAATGCGACTTATACTCCAGTGAGACTTATATATGTTTTTGTCCTTCTTTATTATGCATTTTCGGCCGGTGCGACTTATACTCCGGAGCGACTTATAGCCCGAAAAATACAGTAAATCAGAAGGTTATATTTTCAATAAAAATTTTAACATTTAATACGTTTTTCTCCCGGTACTTGTTTTTGATAGGTCATAAAAAATATCAGTAATTATTGATTTTGACCGATATGAAACACTTACATCTTGATGCAGTTTTAAGCCTAAGCACCCAGCCCTATTACTGATTCGATTTTTGGGTCTCAGACCCGATCCGTTTGAGTACCAATTCGATACTTTGACAGTACATAATAACACTGAAAATGGTTTAAAGCGAGTAACTAAAGTGAACACAGTAACACATTTGTATAAAGCTTATCTTATTACATTTTGAATTTGCTAGGGTTGTTGGAAATCAGATGATGCATTGATTTTGTGGCAATGAATGCTAGATACATTTTTAGTGCACAATACATAACTAAACAAAAGCAAAAACTACTATTGGCTCTCATTAAAATCATTTGAGTTTTCCCCTCAAGGTGCTACTTACTCCTTCAGTTTGTAAACAATAAAAAAAATTCCCCCAAAAACATCAAAAACCCTTGCAATCGACCATTTGTCTGCCTTTTACACACAACCCAAGGAAGCAAAATATTGCCGGCACTGTGTGCACTTTCACACAGCGGCTTGGCACGCCACAGTTAGATAATAAGATGTGTGAATAAGTGTGATGTGACGGATAAAACACTTGCTGCACAGCGACAATTGATTTCCACACAACGGGGAAGTTAACACAATTGTCCAGGCATTAGCGAATATAACTATGTCTGTCACAGCTCTGGCGCTGCATCAGCAGAAAGAAAACTGCAGGGTCGATTTCATTTACTTGTTGTTCTGTTAAAATGAGGAAGCTTTTGTGAGCTGTGTAAAAAGGTCAAGAAAGTATCAGTATTGTCAAAAAGGACAGCGATTGATGATAATCATAGAAGCATTAGTTTGACGTAGGAAAGTGGTACACGAGTCTTTGTCCTGCCAAGGTAAAGGCAATGTTTTTTTGTTTTTTTATAATAATCCCTCTGACGTGAAAAGACACATCCTGGGCCTACCAAGTACTGCACAATTTAATTTATTAAAATATCAGATTTTTAAATTCTCTTTATAGGTTGAATTGTGTTTCATGTTATCCACGGTGGCAGAGGGGTTAGTGCGTCTGCCTCACAATACGAAGGTCCTCAGTAGTTGTGAGTTCAATCCCGGCCTCGGGATCTTTCTGTGTGGAGTTTGCATGTTCTCCCCGTGACTGCGTGGGTTCCCTCCGGGTACTCTGGCTTCCTCCCACCTCCAAAGACATGCACCTGGGGATAGGTTGATTGGCAACACTAAATTGGCCCTAGTGTGTGAATGTGAGTGTGAATATTGTCTGTCTATCTGTGTTGGCCCTGCGATGAGGTGGCGACTTGTCCAGGGTGTACGCCGCCTTCCGCCCGATTGTAGCTGAGATAGGCTCCAGCGCCCCCCGCGACCCCAAAGGGAATAAGCGGTAGAAAATGGATGGATGGATGGTTATCCATTTAAGCGGGGTGTCAAACTCGTTTTTACTGAGGGTCACATTGCATTTATGGCTGCTCTCAGGAGGGCACTTGTTACAGTGAATATATATGAATAATTATAATGTATATTCCATCACACAGTTCCCTATTGGAGTTCCATCTTCTTCTTTTTTTTACATACGAATTGATGAATAACAAATGCTTTTCAAAACATTAGACAGGGGGACAAGACTTTATTCTAAAAATGTCATGTATGTGTAATCATGTTTTGTTTTAGTCATGTTTTGTTTAGTTATTGACTCTTTAGTTTCTGGCTTTTCACTCCCTTGTCTTGTTTCCATGATTACCCATTAGTTTCACCTGTTCCACATTTGGACTCATTGTGCACTCTTGTTTGTCACCATAGCAACCCATTAGTTTTCACCTGTCACGTCACGCACCTGTTTCAAGTTTTGAGTCACGCACCTGTTTTCGTTAATCATGTCTGTAGTATTTAAGTTCAGTGTTTTCAGTTTGTCTTTCTGGTGACATCCCCACATTTATGCTCTGCACATTTCTGACTCTTTTTTCATGTCCATCGTTCACGCTGCTCCTTTTTGTCCATTCCAAGTAAGTTTTGTTTATTACTGCCACAGTTACTGTTTTTTGTTGTTCATAGTTTTTGCCTTTGTGCAAGTGTTTGGTTTCATAGTTTGTTCTCCGCCATTGTGTGCGCCTTTTGTTTACTTCCTTGTTTTGTATTTATAGTGTTTAAATAAAAATGTACCTTCATTCCCGTCTCGCCCGAGCCAACTTTCCGTTAACTTCGAGAAAAACTAAACCCCAGGACCAAGTCATGACAAAAAAAATGTTTTAGAATATATGTTAATAATTTTTCAACAAGGGCCAAGTGCTAAAAAGTCCAAGTAGTGGGATCCATTTTGATATATTTTTATTTTGTAAAAAAAAAAAAAATGTTAAAGCAGACATTCCATGAGTTTAAAGACAAAACATAATGTCAGTTTTTCGGTATAGGTGACAATGTGTACTATTATTACTTATTACACAGGTAAAAAAAACAAAACCATAAAAATACGAGCAAAAAAGTAATGTGATAAGAAAACACTAAAATTGTTATCACTATTATTATTATTAATTACTAATAATAATACACTTTTATGTTTAGCACAAAGCTGACCTTAAGTATTGTCTTTAGATACTGAATATATGATGTCCATTTTATCTTTTTAACGAAATAAAAACAAATCCAAATGGCGCCCGTATCCTAAAAGTTTGGACTCTTCTGAGGTAGTAGTATTAAAATTTTTGTTTTTTTTCCGCAAAATGATTGCTCTATTTTTCTTTAACAGTTTTGCTGTTATTTTTTATCCGACATAACTGGAGCTTCAGGCCGCACTTTGGACACCCCTGTGTTTTATTAATGGTTTTGCACGGTCAGATAATCATCAGTGTAAAAAGACATGTAATTGTATGCAACACAAGCAATGTTTCTGTCAAAATTGAAAGAACAAATATGTTTTAGTATTGTCAAAAGTGAAAGAACAAATATTTTTGGTAGAAAGATGAAGTGCTTTATTAAAGCACGTAATTTCCAGGCTTTCGCGGGCCACGTAAGACAATGCGGCGGGCCAGTTCTGGCCACCGGGCCTTGAACATACTTGCCAACCTTGAGGCCTCCAAATTCGGGAGATTTGGGTGGGTGTGTGTGTGGGGGGGGGGCTCTTATAGTCCGAAAAATACGGTACTAGTTTATGCAGCTATATTATTGAAACTTTAACTGAGCCGACAGGTGTCCTGCAGCTGCTTCTGTCGGCTTTATTATAAGAAAATGGAAGCGTTTGGGAACAACAGCAACTCAGCCACGTAGTGGTAGGCCACGTAAACTGACAGGGAGGGGTCAGCGGATGCTGAAGGGCATAGTGCAAAGACTTTCTGCACCGTCAGTTGCTACAGAGCTCCAAACTTCAAGTGACCTTCCAATCAGCCCACGTACAGTACGCAGAGAGCTTCATGGAATGGGTCTCCATGGCCGAGCAGCTGCATCTAAGCCATACATCACCAAGTCCAATGCAAAGCGTGGGATGCAGTGGTGTAAAGCACGTCGCCACTGGACTCTAGAGCAGTGGAGACACCTTCTTTGGAGTGATGAATCACGCTTTTCCATCTGGCAATCTGATGGACGAGTCTGGGTTTGGAGGGACTTTAAATTCATAAAACGAGGGCGGAGAGGGCACGGACTCTCATTACAGCAGTGTTCCTTGAGCTTAATGTTTGATTGATTGATTGAAACTTTTATTAATACCGTATTTTCCGGAGTATAAGTCGCACCGGCCGAAAATGCATAATAAAGAAGGAAAAAAACATATATAAGTCGCACTCGAGTATAAGTCGCACTTTTAGGGGAAATGTATTTGATAAAAGCCAACACCAAGAATAGACATTTGAAAGGCAATTTAAAATAAATAAAGAATAGTGAACAACAGGCTGAATAAGTGTACGTTATATGAGGCATAAATAACCAACTGGTATGTTAACGTAACATATTATGGTAAGAGTCATTCAAATAACTATAACATATAGAACATGCTATACGTTTACCAAACAATCTGTCACTCTTGATCGCTAAATCCGATTAAATCTTCTTCCTCGTTGTCGTTCCTGGTATGCGCCGCTCCCTTTCTTTCTGCTGCTCGATCGCCGTTTTCTGCTGCATATTTCACTACGTCCAGCTTGTAATCTGCAGTATATGATTTCCTTTTCGGTGCCATTTTTGTTCAGCCCTTCTCAGTTTTTATAAGTTACCGCCAATGTTGAAATAATTCATTTTAATAGCTACGGACGTAGCAGCAGTTAGCATCCCATGACCCACAATGCACTTCTGCCATGACGCGCAATGCACTTCTGCCATGACCCGCCCCCGCCGAATTCTTATTGGTTGACGTGTGTGTGACGATTGCTGACATTTACTTCGTCTCTTACGCAGATGAGATAAATAATATTATTTGATTATTTACGGTAATGTGTTAATAATTTCACACATAAATCGCTCCGGAATATAAGCGGCACCCCCGGCTAAACTATGAAAAAAACTGCGAGTTATAATCCGAAAAATATGGTAGATTGCACAGTACAGTACATATTCCGTACAATTGACCACTAAAAGGTAACACCCGAATAAGTTTTTCAACTTGTTTGGGTCGGGGTCCACGTTAATCAATTCATGGTCAATTCTTAGGGTTTGCTATTCAAGTGCATTGTTTCAAATATGTTGAATTTTAAGGCAAAATAAACAGTTTGGTAAGCAATTTAACTGGTGTTGTCTTAATTGAACACATACAAAATTAAAATGAGGCTTATCAGCAGTAACCATAAGGAGATTTTAGAGCAGTGGTTCTTAACTTGGGGATCAGGGATTCGGCGGAGGTCAAGACACACCCGACTCATCGTGTAAATAAAAACTTCTCCGTATCGGCTTATTATGGATACGGCAACAGCAAAAGTCACACTGATTTGCAGGTGTGTCATTTGTTGTGAGTTTATGCACTGTGTTGGTTTTGTTGTTTGAATAAGGTGATGTTCATGCACGGTTCATTTTGGGCACCAGTAAAAAAACATGGTAACACTTTAGTATGGGGAACATATTCACCATTAATTAGTTGCTTATTAACATTCAAATTAGTAACATATTGGCTCTTAACTAGCCATTATTAACTACTTATTAATGCCTTATTCGGCATGGCCTTATTATAACCCTAACCCTAACCAAATAACTCTAAATTAAGTCTTTGTTACTTAGAATATGTTCCCCATACTAAAGTGTTACCAAAAACATATCACTTTGTCTTGAATTTGAAAAAAAAAAAACATTTTATTTTTCACTAAAGAAAGGTTCGGTGAATGCGCATATGAAACTGGTGGGGTTCGGTACCTCCAGCAAGATTAAGAACCACTGTTTTAGAGTGTTTAGTTGGGGTAACTCTACACAAACAGACCATACACTGCAAAAACTGAAATCTAAGTAAGATTAAATATCTCAAATAAGGGTGATATTTGCTTATTTTCTGTCTGATAAGATAATTCTTCTCTCTAAGCAGATTTTATGTCAGAGTGTTTTATTTGTTTTAAGTGTTTTGGTCCTGAATGATCTCAGTAAGATATTACAGCTTGTTGCTGAGATTTTATGACCTATATTGAGTAAAACGTGCTCGAAACTAGAATATCAACTGTTGCAAAGCTGTGTCATCTACACATCTACAAGTATAAAACTGCTTTTTCAAAGTAAAAATTTCCTATTTCAAGCGTGAAATTAAAAAAATCATGACTTTGTCACAACTGTGTCTCATAATTAAAACAGATGACAGCCAAATGGACTTTGCTGTTTTATTTTCCATGAAACAATAGAAAATACGTACTCATATAGTAGTACAGTTGGCACAGTAGAGTAAACTGACAGTTAATATTTAAACATGTGACATTTCTAACAATTTTGAACAGAAATAGTTCATGCACATTCAGATGAATTCTTCAAAATTACAATTAAAACATTTTTGGCCGGGGGCCGGGCTGTATATATGCGCACTAATTGACTGAAAGAGCACGCATTTGGCGCGATGATGTCATGTTATCCATGGAAAAATGCATTTGTAAACCATATGATTTGCCTGAGCGGCTAGTAGACCCCGAGAGTAACAAGCCGTTGCCTTTCCATTAAGAACAATAAACTAGTATTTAGTATAAGTTTGCTGGTTTCAAGAAATGTAATGCCGAGCGCATATCATTATGTCGAGATAATGACACTAGCACAGACCTGGGCATTCTGAGGCCCGCGGGCCACATCCGGCCATTTGTGCGTCCCTGTCCGGCCCGCGTGAGGCCCATCATAAATTACAAAATAAATTTTAAAAAGCATCTATGTCGAGTGTGCAATACAACAGTGCTGCTTTTGTTTTGAAAAGCGTTATTTGTATTACTTCCGTGTGGACGTATGCGCGTGCGTGATTGTCAGTGAATGTGAACAGCTGCAATCACAAATTACAAAATAAAGTTGAAAAAACATCTACCGTATTTTCCGCACTATTAGCCGCACCTAAAAACCACAAATTTACTCAAAAGCTGACAGTGCGGCTTATAACCCGCTTTATATATGGATTAATATTAAGATTCATTTTCATAAAGTTTCGGTCTCGCAACTTCGGTAAACAGCCGCCATCTTTTTTCCCCGTAGAAGAGGAAGTGCTTCTTCTTCTACGCAAGCAACCGCCAAGGTAAGCACCCGCCCCCATAGAACAGGAAGCGCTTCTTCTTCTACTGTAAGCAACCACCCGCCCGCATAGAAGAAGAAGAAGCGCGCGGATATTACGTTTCATTTCCTTTGTGTGTTTACATCTGTAAAGACCACAAAATGGCGACAGGTTTCCGGTTCATGAAAAGACGCAATCTCTCCATCCGCACACGGATTACTATTTCACAGCAACTGCCTAAAGACTTTCAAGAAAAGCTGGCTACTTTCCGTGCATATTGTAAAAACAAGATAGCTGAAAAAAAGATCCGGCCAGAGAACATTATCAACATGGACGAGGTTCCACTGACTTTTGATATTCCTGTGAACCGCACTGTGGATACAACGGGAGCACGTACGGTGAATATTCGCACCACAGGGAATGAGAAGTCATCCTTCACTGTGGTTCTAGCTTGCCATGCTAATGGCCAGAAACTTCCACCCATGGTGATATTCAAAAGGAAGACCTTGCCAAAAGAGACCTTTCCAGCCGGCGTCATCATAAAAGCTAACTCGAAGGGATGGATGGATGAAGAAAAGATGAGCGAGTGGTTAAGGTAAGTTTACGCGAAGAGGCCGGGTGGCTTTTTTCACGCAGCTCCGTCCATGTTGATATACGACTCCATGCGCGCCCACATCACGCTGGTTTTTAATATATTATTAAAGTTTGACTGACCTATCTGACTGTTTTTTTGACATTCCTTTAGCGCAGTTAGATGCGGCTTATAACACGGGGCGGCTTATAGGTGGACAAAGTTTTGAAATATGCCGTTCATTGAAGGCGCGGCTTATAACCCAGGGCGCCTTATGGTGCGGAAAATACGGTATGTCGTGCGCGCAATACAACTGTGCTGCCTTTATTTTGAAAAGTATTATTTATGGGCGTATGTCCGTGTGTAACCTGTGAGTGAAGGCGCACAGCGACAAGTGATGCACGGTTATTCCCGAGACGCTAAAAAGAGAAAAGTTGATGACGAATGGCGTGTTTTCAACAAGACATGGACTGCCAAGCAACGTTCCCTCTAAGGTGCGCGCCTGCGCAATTGCGCACTGCTCAAGCATCTGAATTCTAAACAAAATAAACACATTTATTCTGTGAAATTTTGAAATGCAACTCCGAGTGACAGTGACAACAAGCGGCCCTAATGGTGTTCGTCAACACCGTTCAATTATTGTAACGTCTCTCGAGATGCTTCGAGGCCAGGAATTATATCGATCACTTCATTGAGCAAAACTGTTTATATTCGGCCATAACCACACCAAAAACACGAGTAAAACACTTCTATCTCGAAAAACGAGTCATTTTCTGCCGTACAAACCAGGCCAAAACCAACTTGTCACCTGTCACCAACACGCATACAACTAAAGCACTGGTGCGTTTATGGCCACACAAAAAGTCGGACAACTCATATACCACACAAAGTTACACTATGACTCCTCAGTCATACGTGTGCTTATTTTACTGTCATTCATTATTAATGTTAATTTATTTATATTAATCATGGAATGCTGATACGAGAGAAAGTTACAGGAATGCACACTTCATCCTATGCTTACATTTCATTGTGCAACATGAGGATGTTTAAGGGGAACTAAATGTGATCTCTGAAAGGGGTACAAATGCTTTCCAAAGCAGTGCTTTTGGTATAAAGTTAAGTTAGGTTAAATAAAAGTATTATTATTATTATTATTAATCCATCCATCCATTTTCTACCGCTTATTCCCTTTGGGGTCGCGGAGGGCGCTGGAGCCTATCTCAGCTACAATCGGGCGGAAGGCAGGGTACACCCTGGACAAGTCGCCACCTCATCGCAGGGCCAACACAGATAGACAGACAACATTCACACTCACATTCACACACTTGGGCCAATTTAGTGTTGCCAATCAACCTATCCCCAGGTGCATGTCTATTATTGTTATTATTATTTATCTTACGGTATATATCAAAAATAATATTGAGCAAAATTTTATTGAAATATTGTCGATGTGGCCCTCCAGCAGTGCTAGGGTTGCTCATGCGGACCCGGTAAAAATTAATTGCCCACCCCTGCACTAGCATTTACTCAATTTAAGAACATTTTTCAACATATTGAGAAAAAAGGTCTCATATTGTTTTTTTTCTATCAAGAAAAGTGCACTTGTTATTAGTGAGAATATACTTCTTTTCTTTCTTTCTTTAGTTTATTTGGAACATGAACACACTTACATCATAATACATCACACAATTTCATATCATTTCATTTTACATCATGCCCGAAAAGGAGTAGGAAGAAGCAAAGCTTATTTAATCCTACCCCTTTCCCACTTCAAGCGTTTACAAATATATAGAATCATTTACTGACCTTTTTATATAATAAAATAACATCTATGAATTAGTATACAACAGTTTTGTCATATGTAATTAATTAATTAATTCAGTCATTATTAACATACTGAGATGAAGAATATCTTATTTTCAATAAGGTTGAAAGTATTTCTCATAATTCTTCTTTTTTGTACTCTGTAAGTACTATTATTTTGAACAACCTCTTAAACTGGATCATATCAGTACAATTTTTAACTTCTTTACTTAATCCATTCCATCATTTAATTCCACATACTGATATGCTAAAAGTTCTAAGTGTTGTACGTGCATATAAATGTTTTAAATTATTTTTTCCTCTAAGGTTATATTTCTCCTCTTTAGTTGAGAAGAATTGTTGTACATTCTTTGGTAGCAGGTTATAGTTTGCTTTGTACATCATTTTAGCTGTTTGCAATTTTACCAAATCACCAAACTTTAATATTTCTGACTTAATAAATAAAGGGTTTGTGTGTTCTCTATATCCAACATTATGTATTATTCTAACTGATCTTTTTTGTAACACGGTTAGCGAATGTAGCGCACATTTGTAGTTATTTCCCCATATTTCTGCACAATAACTCAGATATGGTAACACTAGCGAGCAGTAGAGAATATGTAGTGATTTTTACTTACCGTATTTTCCGCACTATAAGGCGCACCTAAAAACCACAAATTTTCTCAAAAGCTGACAGTGCGCCTTATAACCCGGTGCGCTTTATATATGGATAAATATTAAGATTCATTTTCATAAAGTTTCGGTCTCGCAACTTCGGTAAACAGCCGCCATCTTTTTTCCCGGTAGAACAGGAAGCGCTTCTTCTTCTACGCAAGCAACCGCCAAGGTAAGCACCCGCCCCCATAGAACAGGAAGCGCTTCTTCTTCTACTGTAAGCAACCACCCGCCCGCGTAGAAGAAGAAAAAGCGCGCGGATATCACCGTACGTCTCATTTCCTTTGTGTGTTTACATCTGTAAAGACCACAAAATGGCTCCTACTAAGCGACAGGGATCCGGTTCATGAAAAGACGCAATCTCTCCATCCGCACACGGATTACTATTTCACAGCAACTGATATTCCTGTGAACCGCACTGTGGATACAACGGGAGCACGTACGGTGAATATTCGCACCACAGGGAATGAGAAGTCATCCTTCACTGTGGTTCTAGCTTGCCATGCTAATGGCCAGAAACTTCCACCCATGGTGATATTCAAAAGGAAGACCTTGCCAAAAGAGACCTTTCCAGCCGGCGTCATCATAAAAGCTAACTCGAAGGGATGGATGAAGAAAAGATGAGCGAGTGGTTAAGGTAAGTTTAAGTTTACGCGAAGAGGCCGGGTGGCTTTTTTCACGCAGCTCTGTCCATGTTGATATACGATTCCATGCGCGCCCACATCACGCTGGTTTTAATATATTATTAAAGTTTGACTGACCTGACTGTTTTTTTGACATTCCTTTAGCGCAGTTAGATGCGGCTTACAACACGGGGCGGCTTATAGGTGGACAAAGTTTTGAAATATGCCGTTCATTGAAGGCGCGGCTTATAACCCAGGGCGCCTTATGGTGCGGAAAATACGGTACTCTGTAAGCACTATTATTTTGAACAACCTCTTAAACTGGATCATATCAGTACAATTTTTAACTTCTTTACTTAATGCATTCCATAATTTAATTCCACATACTGATATGCTAAAAGTTCTAAGTGTTGTACGTGCATATAAATGTTTTAAATTATTTTTTCCTCTAAGGTTATATTTCTCCTCTTTAGTTGAGAAGAATTGTTGTACATTCTTTGGTAGCAGGTTATAGTTTGCTTTGTACATCATTTTAGCTGTTTGCAATTTTACCAAATCACCAAACTTTAATATTTCTGACTTAATAAATAAAGGGTTTGTGTGTTCTCTATATCCAACATTATGTATTATTCTAACTGATCTTTTTTGTAACACGGTTAGCGAATGTAGCGCACATTTGTAGTTATTTCCCCATATTTCTGCACAATAACTCAGATATGGCAACACTAGCGAGCAGTAGAGAATATGTAGTGATTTTTACTTACCGTTTTTTCCGCACTATAAGGCGCACCTAAAAACCACAAATTTTCTCAAAAGCTGACAGTGCGCCTTATAACCCGGTGCGCTTTATATATGGATAAATATTAAGATTCATTTTCATAAAGTTTCGGTCTCGCAACTTCGGTAAACAGCCGCCATCTTTTTTCCCGGTAGAACAGGAAGCACTTCTTCTTCTACGCAAGCAACCGCCAAGGTAAGCACCCGCCCCCATAGAACAGGAAGCGCTTCTTCTTCTACTGTAAGCAACCACCCGCCCGCGTAGAAGAAGAAAAAGCGCGCGGATATCACCGTACGTTTCATTTCCTTTGTGTGTTTACACCTGTAAAGACCACAAAATGGCTCCTACTAAGCGACAGGTATCCAGTTCATGAAAAGACGCAATCTCTCCATCCGCACACGGATTACTATTTCACAGCAACTGATATTCCTGTGAACCGCACTGTGGATACAACGGGAGCACTTACGGTGAATATTCGCACCACAGGGAATGAGAAGTCATCCTTCACTGTGGTTCTAGCTTGCCATGCTAATGGCCAGAAACTTCCACCCATGGTGATATTCAAAAGGAAGACCTTGCCAAAAGAGACCTTTCCAGCCGGCGTCATCATAAAAGCTAACTCGAAGGGATGGATGAAGAAAAGATGAGCGAGTGGTTAAGGTAAGTTTAAGTTTACGCGAAGAGGCCGGGTGGCTTTTTTCACGCAGCTCTGTCCATGTTGATATACGTATGTTTGTGATTGCACATTTGCGTACATTTTGGGAGTGAACAGAGTTGTTAGAACGCTGGTTTTTAATATATTATTAAAGTTTGACTGACCTATCTGACTGTTTTTTTGACATTCCTTTAGCGCAGTTAGATGCGGCTTACAACACGGGGCGGCTTATAGGTGGACAAAGTTTTGAAATATGCCGTTCATTGAAGGCGCGGCTTATAACCCAGGGCGCCTTATGGTGCGGAAAATACGGTATTTTAAGGTATTTTGGGGTTCATTGAGGTTAGCTAATTTTACTTGTTTTGGAAAGTCTTGACAAGCCAAATTTCCTTGTTCTATTGGCAGATAATTTTGTTTAGTTCAAGTAAAATACCCCTCATTTTTGTATTTTTTTTTTCTTGTTTTTGAACACTGACTTTTTGCAGTGTAGGAGTCTATAATGTGATCATTGCCACTGGGAAATAATTGTGTTAAAGCTACTACATAACACATTATAAATGTTTTACCATATGCTATTGTAGAACCAACCGTGCAATGCGTATTTGGAGAAAAAGATAGAATGATACTGGATAAGAAGATAAAAAAAAGAGGGGTTAGCGTCCACAAAATATTAGCTCTGATGCTAATGCTAACGTTAGCGCTTAGCATGGGGTGACGTTAACTGGGCATAAATCGAATTTTATTAACACACAAATGTTTTTTTCACCTCGTGGAATGTAGTCAGGAGCGAATATTGGAGTTAATGAAAAAAATCCCTTTATAGTACCGGCTCCATGTTGGGGGGAAAACAGGGCTAACGTTAGCCAAAGTTAGCTAACAGCC